>NC_134832.1:80218043-80263096 GCF_004210375.1 Tachypleus tridentatus | reverse complement strand
ATGCCCAAAAGATCATTTTGTGTCTATGATGATATGTGGTTGTCCACCATGAACTTGTGCTTTCATGCTTTTTCTGCTTCATCCTCTGCTTAGTTTCTACATTTTCTATCTAGTACTGATTACCACCACTGTAAATCTTTGGATTTATAATGGTAAAATCAAGGGTTTAATTCCCTTCAGTGGATGCAGCAGGACAGTCGTTTGTGGCTTTGCTCTAAGAAAGCACTCACAAAGTATGTCTTGCAACAAGTTTTAAACAGATTATTTTATGTCTTCTTGTAGCATTCATACTGATTCATTTGTATTGTATAATACAGAATGAAGTAGATAAGTATTAAATAGGGCATAAGCAGGTAAGTTATATTTTCTGTTGCAATTTTGATGCTTCTGGTGGCCTTGATTAACATAGTGTTAATGTATCTGGCAAAGATAAGCTGTTTGTTAAAGGTTGCTTTTAAGTACTTAAGTGTTTCTTCCTGAGAGATAACAGTGCCTACAAAGGAATGGTGACTATTCATCAGTATGTCTGTTGTTGAGTGTGCAGACTATTATTGTGGCTTTGGTAGGATTCATGACCATTGCTTTATTATTACATCATTTTAATCACCCTATTAAGAAATGGTTGCATCATCCTTTTGACTAGAACATCAAAGAAACAATTAACACACAGTATCTTGATGGACTGTAAAGGTGAACTAGATCCATGGTGTAGAGCCCCCCTCAGTGTAGCACAATAGTATGTTTGCATACTTATATGATAGAAACTGGGTCTCAATACCTATGGTGGGCAGAACACCAAACCTATTTTGTAGCTTTGTGCTTAACTTCTAAGAAACAAAACCATAGTGTATATGTTGAAGAGGACTGGCAAGAGTAGGGATCCTTGAGGCAGACTAGCTTTGGTAATCCAATCTGATTGACCATGCATTGTCTTGATACATCTGTTGGTAGTTTGTGTAGCTACAACTCATCTGCAAACTTGGCAGCATTGATCCAAGGTTCTTTTACACTGTAATATTCATTTAATTATCCTCTATATGGTATATGATATATATAGTAGAGGTGGCTGATATGGGTATTTAGAACATAAACCAAATATATCAATGTTGTTGACCTTGGGTAATTATCAGGTTAACAATGATTTCTGAAAGAGTGACCATTATTGATAATGTGTTATGGGAACAGTAGTAGTAGTTATAGGTATAAGATTGTAAGAGGAGTAGTGTTTGTTATATGTTGTTGTTGACAATGTAATTAATTTGTGAAGATATGTAAGAAAATAATTAATATTGATATAGAGGTGTTCCTTGGTGATTGATAAATGTTGGTTTAAGTTTTGTATTAAAAAATGTTTTAATTTTTTGTTTGTTTACATTTGTTTCTGTGATTGATGCATTAGTGTTTCCTCTGGTTATTTTTGGCTTATTTCTGTGATATATATGTCATGGCAATTATTACATTGTATTTTATTATTAACCTAAGTAATATATATGTCAGAGTAGTTTTTAAATAGTATAGATTTAGTTTGGTATTTGTTTTCCTGATGAATTTAGTGTTACTGGAATGTTACATTTGGTTAAGTTTTTTTTCCCAAAATTAATTATTTTGTCACCGATGTCTTGGATGTAAGGTATAAATTTTTGTTGTTGTATATTTCCTTGACTGTTGAATTGTTGGTTGACTGTCTGTTATTTCACTGGTTGTGATTTGTGCAAATAATTCTTTCAGTGTTTTTTGGAGAAAATTTATTCATGTTGATGAAGTGTTGTTTTAATTTATTGACTTCATCATTAAGGTGAACAGGGGTTTGTGGTTTTGTGTATTGGGTTTTTTAACCTGTTGACTGCCAAGTATTTCAGCTGCTACAATACAACTCTAATGCTTCTTCATTTTGTAACTTTTCTCTGACGCCATTTTGGATCGAAAGTGAAACAATTTGTAAGTATGTCAAATGCATGTATGGTGCTGACATCTGACTTTGAAGTTAGGTATTATTGAGAACGAATTAACTCGTCCGTGGCACTGTGTTACTGATCGGCTTGAATGAGTTATCTCATCTACGGCACTGAACAGGTTAATATGTTGAGGTTTTGTTTTCGTATCAACATATGGTTGTAGCTCAGACAGGGTTTGCTATAGTTTGAGCCTTTCTCATTTTACCATGGTAACATTGATTAAGGAATCTTGGCATGAAGGTCTGAGTGGTCTTTATGTGTATGGAATGAAGTATTATCATCATCATAAATGACTATAGTTACCAGGATTCTGGCTTCCATAGGAACATAACCTTGTTCAATAACAAGAATAAAATGCTTCTGAAATTGACATTGCTGCATAATTCATTCCATTTCATGCCACCTGTTTTGGAAGCTGATCCTTTAAAAAAGCACTGATGCCTATATATTTTATCTGGTCTCGTGAACTCAACTTGGGCTTTATTTCATTTCTTCAAGCATCTCGGTATCAAAATTCCATAAGTATTGGATGTTCCTCTTTCTCAGAAGTTGGTGATTTGACTCTGATTTAAGGTGGAGAGATACCTGAGGTTATAAGCATTACCAGAAAGCTTTATGGTTTGTAGATTAATTATATCACTATCTTCCAGTGGAGTTAACAAAAACAACATCCACACAGGAGTCTGTATCACATTGGCATTCAATGCTATTTTTGTAGGTTCACCCATGTTTTGCAACATAATGTTGGTGACTATACTGTGGAGAATAAAACGTAAACCATAACCATAAGGGTGTTTTGTTTTGTTTCTTTCATCTCAAATTGGGTGTCTGGTATTGAATTCTCCAACTGTGAGATACAAAGAAGTATCATCAAAGAAGTCTGGTAGGAATTCTACTCTTCAGCCTGATGACCTGTGTAGCCTGTGTTACCATTTGTGTGGCTATGTTTGGTTGAGATATCTGAATAATTTGTATATTGTAATTGTTTTTGTTCCACGTTAAACCATGGTGAAGTTCATAATTATTCAGTCTAATGTAATTAGAATGATTTGTCAAAGTATGGATTTTTTTTAAGTAACTCAGTTTTGTAGTTCTTTATTGTTTCAGTACTCTTTATGACATTAAAATTTTCTATATTACTGTAGCTAGCTAGATTACATACATATTGATCCCTACTTGTCTTTATAAAATTAAAAAAAATTGTATTGTATTTTTTATTTTTTTTATTAACTATGTTTTTGTGTGCCAGCAATACCAAATGTGGGACATGTATATTTTATCCAATTTTATAACTCATCACAATGTTTACCAACCTATACTCAAATTTAATCCTATAATCAAAGTACTGCATTGTCTGTTTTATATGTTATGTTTATTTATATATACCAGTATTTTTTGTGTAGAAGGAAGGAATTAAAATTTATTGATTTAGGAAGTTTTATAAGTACAATAAACTTTAGCTTTGTTCAGCCAATATTGTGAAATTTTAATTTAAAGCCACTGTTAATTTTAAAGGTGGTTTTTTAAATTGACAATTTTCATGGCAGCCTACGTGTGTCATTGCAATCCCTACTATTAACTCTATCAACACAGTCTTGGGCAATTTGACCAATCACATGACCTCTTTCTACTTGTTTAAAGACTTCTTATTTAATAATTCTAACCTTCCATATATTGTGTATATCTTTACAAAATTTGTCAGTCTTTCACATACAAAAAATCATATTTTTAGTAAAGTATTTTTAATAAACTAAAATAAAGACTTGTCCATGAATATATTAGTATTTGTTTTGAATATTCTGTGTGCAAAGTAATTTTCATCTTAAGATTTAAATACTTTTTCTGTTCTCAAAAATCTCGAATTTCCTTTGTGTAATCCATAAAACCTCCCAAATACATTTCAAACATTTTTTTTTCAAAAACACTTTATATTTTATCTGTTATCTTCTTTATCCTATTTCAAAACAGGATTGGTCAGTTTGTAAATGAAGCAAATTTTGAAATAGATTTAGAATTACTATTTTCTACTCCATTTGGAAATTTGATAAACAAATGTGCTCTTAATGCTGGAGAACTGCTTATTAGTCAGTATGTTAAAAGTAACTATCTGGTTTGTTCACTATATTAAAATTAAACTTCACCAATGCTATAAAGCAAAACAAATGTAAATAAAATGTATATCAATTACCTCTTTATCTGCTGTTTTAAATTGGCAGTGTTAATAACACAGCTAAGTATTTTTTCACATCCTCAATTTTACTACTTGAAGCAGAAGAAACACATTTCTTTGCTGACTTCTCATTTGAGAAAACTCTATGGTTTCTCTTGATTATCAAATAGAACTAGGTTTGGCAAAGCTAAGGTATTTTACCCAATCCAGTCAAAAAAGATATCAAGCTGTTAGTTGCTCTTATTTATAGCACTGGAAGTAGGAGTGAAGCTTTGCAAATAAAGTTATCATAAAATTCTAAATATATAATTCTTTTGCATATGAAATGAAAGTAAACAATTAACAGAAATAATAATGCATTTGTTGTTTGGTACTTCAGCATTTTTTTCATTGTTTTTTGATGTGCTTCTTTACTTTATTTAATGATATATGTTATGAAAGTAAAACATTAATGCACAACCCAAAACATCTGCAAATTTATTTATCTTTAATAAGTTTGTAGACTAGTAGTTGAAAAAAATGCTGAATTATCACAGTCCTTCATCTTCAAAATGCAGAACCTGATCAGTTGTTTCCAGTCAATTTTGATTTGTGAAATATAAAAATTCATGTTTGTTAATGGAGATTACTTTTCTTTAATAAGGTGTATGAGGCTCTATTATGCAGCTCTAGCATTGTTCAGTACCTGCAGGAACTGCTTAGAAAGCCAACATTGACTGTTCACTGGTTTTCCAAACTGGAGCTTAATTTTCTCTATCACCTGGTGACATTAGCTATTGAAAAAGTAAGTGATTTGTTTGTCATTAGATTATTGTTGTATCATATAATTTGACTTTTGCAAATATTGTAATAAATGTGAAACACCTGTGCTATTTTGTGGTTTTATCATTGTTTTCATATAAACTTGAAAAGTAAATCTAAAATATATATTAACTATTTTGATGAATGTATTTTACTGAACAAACATTTTTTTTAGGCTTGTGGAGATCTGAAACTGTATCACAAGGTTGCTCTTTTACTGGTGACAAGAATAACCCAGGGTGATGAATACCTGGTGTTGGAGTTACTGAAGAGAGTTATTTTTCATCCTAATGTATTTTTGTAAGTTATATTGTAATAAGTGTCAGGTAGATACTGTTTAATTCAGTTCATATAGTTTATTAAATGATTAGTGTGTGCTTTTATTTATTTATTTTTGTTGTTGTTGGTATAGTTGTGTACACTATTATGTCTTTCAAGAATATAATATGTGTTGCTTTTTGATAACATTACTGTTCTAAATAACATAATAGTTGTTTACCACTAATAACTAGAATTATAAAGATACTACCATCTAGAATATCTTTACAAGCAAAAAACAATTTCTGTATAAACAAATGCTGTGTTAGTGATAAGTTTATCTGTGTTTAAAAAGTATGTTGGTGGCAAATTTTGCTGTGTTTCATTAGTATCCAAGTAAACAAACATTGTATCTTAAGTGGTAAGCTTGTATTTCATTAGTATCCAGATAAATGAACACAAGATTATCTGTAATTAAATATCATATTTTGATAAGATTATTACAATTTACATATGCTAGTATTACATTTAGTGTCTTTCTTTAGGGAAAAATGGGATTTGTCATCAGGTATATCACAGATAAAGCTGGGAGAGATGACTGTACTGAAATCAGCTGGAGGAGACATTATTCAGGTATCAGACTGGAAACTATTACAGGAGACATTGGAACAGCTACCAAGTGTTTCTAGTGCTTACATTGCTAATTTGGCAAATGTTCTTTCCATTGAGAAATTTAGGTAAGTTTAATACAGTGATACAAGTAAATGGAAGTTTTTTATTAAAACTGTTATTTCATTTTTTAATACTGCTTCTAAGCATTATTTTGAGTGTTGTAAATATTTTATTTAATCTATATGAAAGCCAGTGTGTATTACACCATGTTTGGTTTCTCGATATAGAAGTAATAAAAGCCAAGATGCATTTATCCAGAGTATTTGAGTTTGATTATTATCCGCCAATTGCAATTTTAGTGGCATGAATACAAGGGGGCCATGACAGAGGTTGGAGTGGGTGCTGTGAATCATTATAAGTGTTGTGAGTGTTGATATAATAACCCTAAACTAAACACACAGTGTGAGATTACTTATCCTAGAGCCAAGTGCATAAATATTAAGAAAGTAAAAATATTGAATCAGTTTGAAACTTAAATCATTTATAATTTAAACTATTTTCTGTTATACCCTCAACATTCTAAAATAAAAAACAAACCTATTTAATCAACAGAGACTCTAAATCAACAAATATTTTTTCAGTTTTGTTGTCTATACATTTCATTTTATACTTTCAGCACATAGATTATCAACATTAGATTATACATAAAAGCCATTGTTGGAATATAGTGTTACCAAAATACACTGGCTTCTCTATATATTAGAAGTTGTTAATTTAGTTGACCTAACTGATGTTTTTTTACAAATAATTATTATATGAATATTCCATAAATTCATTTCATGAATGATCTTAGTTTTGATTGGCTCACAAAAGAGCACTGATGTTAGACTGTCTTCAATGCACTTTTCTACCTCTTTGTTGATGAAGCTTGATTTTGCAAAGTTTATTTATTTCAGTTAGCTATGGGGTGGGGTGGTAGTACTTTTCCCATCATTTTTAACAGGTTATCTGCAACTTTATAACAGGTGATAGTTGTTTAAGACTGATCTTATCAGAAATATTTTTATCAGACTTTTTTTTTTCTGGAAAGTTAAAACAACATTATTAGCTGAAAGGAGCTTTCTTCTCACTGTTCTATGCGTTAGGTCTGATATTCGTAAACTGAAGCAAATACATTTATGACAGGGCATAAATGGTGTTTTTGTACTGTATTCTCATAAAACTAAAATTATATGTGTAATATAAATAAAATGAATCTATATTTTAAAGTATGCACATGATTAGATTCACACATTTTGACATTTCATTCCAGTTTAAAAATGTGTTATGCTAAAATTAAAAATTCTAAGAAATAAATTTAAACCTTACTCTAATTAATTGTGTAAGTCAAGGAATTTTAAAATGCAACACATCCTTCACTGAAAGAGCAGCATTAGGTTTTCAGTGTTTTTTTTTTATATCACATCCATTTCAGACTTAATCAGTCATGTATTACTTGTGGAAACTACATTATTGCTGGTCTACACATCAATGTCATATATTAAATTACATTTAATATGTGTTTATTTTAATATGTGTTCATTTCAACTTCCATAATCTTGATTTTTGTCACTACTTGTTAAAGAGTAGTTTTGTGACTACTACTATACAGTGTTAATTATTGATCCTTTCTTGTTTTTGTTATGAAGTGCCAAAGTTTCTGTAAAAGCTGACAGAAGAAATTTTCCAAACCACTGCATATTATTCAGAGAAACATTGTACTATAGATATGTGTTTTAAATATATTGCTTTAATTCCAAAGATGGCAGATAGAACAGAAGAGCCACTTATTGGATAGCCTTACTGTTGAATGCATCATGACTCCAGTATTTCCAGTATATTGGACCATGATGCCGGTTATTTATCTGTACAAGCAGTATAAAAATGGGTAAGTTACTATAAACTTTTTTCAGTAAAATTTTCCTAATGTTTTATTTGTTTCAAATACATAACTTTTTTTATTCATTAACTTACGATAGTAACTGTGGAAAACAAAGGTATATACTTAAAACATCTTAATACTTGTATGTGTTATATCTAGAAAAAAAAAAAATAATAATAGCAGACCTTGACTTTACCTTGGAAGGCACCAGCAAATAATTGTTAGTTAATTTTATTTCCACTACCAAAGTTAAGACTGTTGCTAGGAACGTTATTCTTCTCTAAAATTAACTGTATTTATGTTATGATTAATTAATTAATGTTTTAAATATTTATATATCACATTTTTATGTATAAATCTTCTGTGTTGTGTTTTTTCACAAACATTTTCTTTGTCAAAACTCATTTTATGGTGCTTTGATTTTAATTGCATCACAAAAATTGAACCTTAGTTTTGGTAGAAATTGATGTATCTAGGCCACAGGCACCTGTATTGATAAGTATATAGGACTGCAGTGCTAATAGGTCACCAGTGCTGATGTTATGGTTTTGAATGCCAAAAGTTAAGCTGGCTAGTAAGCATTAGAAGCTAATAATCCTAATGTTTGCATTACCCGTGAACAAATTAAGAGGTAAAAATTAATAAAAAATTATTTATGTGATTTACAGTTTATTATTATTTTCAATAAAAAACCACTTTGGCACAGTATTTCTAACTTTTTTAATAGCAAAATACCATTTTAATACTTCAGAAATAGATGTTTAGAGAAGATAATCTAGCTTGAATAATAGTTATCACTGAGTTCACATACAGCATACACATCTTATAAATTTAAACTGCCCATATGCTAATGCATTTGATAAATCTCATTTATAGAAATTCACTGCACATAGGTATTTACTTCTGTTGGTAAACTATCACTCAAAATATACCTCTTAAGTGAAATTAAATAAAGGATAAAATACTATAATACTGATCAATGTTCAAAACAAACCTAATTTTGAAGTTTAAGCTGAGAATAAGAACTGAAGGCTGACTTTGAAATTAATGGGGAAGATTAGTTTACCAAATAAACAAAAACTCCCAACAATGATGACATCATCAATGTCATGTTGAAACATCATTTTGATTGTTTATTTCTTCTTAATTGATTTATATGAAGTTAGAATGCCAGTAACTTGTATCACAGCTTAACAAACACCAAGAAATGAACATTAGATCTCAGGATGTCACCCTAATGGCTTTTCCAGCTTATTTTAAATATTTGGGTGACAAACTTTTTTTTTCACTCTATATTCCAAACAGAAAGCTAAGATATTAGTGAGCTTGAAATTCCTTTAAGACCCAAATACAACTTAATTACTAAGTTTGATAAATTTTAGTAAATTCTGTAGTACTGATATAGTAATTTATTAATTTTGATTAATTCAAAATGTGTATATGAGACCTAAAAAAATTTATTTCATTTCACATGTATGTGCAAAATTTAATAAAGCTTAGCATCCTATGGAGAGCTGCAAGTGAGTACAAAGTTCATAACCAGAAGATATAATTGTTTCCAGTACTTCTTCACTTATTGTTTTATATTTTAAGAGAAAAAAACAACAAAATTTAAGAACTTTCTTGTAAATAATGATAGTGTATTAGAATTGAAATGTGACTGTATTTTACAAAATACTAGTCCACTAAAACACAGCCAAGACAGCTTACTTTGTGAAGGCCAGTTTTATACTGTTACTGGATACAGTAACATAAGTACTTACTCATGTGCCATGTCATTGCAACTTTTATAATGTTAGCCAGGCATGACTGAAAGGTCAATATACTAAAATAATAAATATGTATTAATATATAATGTTATGAGATTTAAGTTATTTAGACTAAGCCTTTGTGTTCTTATTGTGTTAAAATGAAGAAAGCATAATTTATATTTATTTTGTAATTTGTTTAGGTGCTTATGAGGTTGGTCAAATCAACCGAACCCATACAAATATACAGTAGTGAAAATAATTGATAAAATATAAAGTTTTTTTCTTAAAATACATTTGATAATTGTCTGGAGGTTATAAAGATTTTGCATATGAAATTTGCAAATTTTCTAATGCATAACAAATTGCTTTGTATGTTGAATGAACATTTGAAAAGGAAAAAGGCATGAGAAAAATGTTACTTAAAAAATCTTAAAACTTAATAAAAACAAGTTGGATACTTTGTGTATGAAAGTATTGTAACTTCTACTGATAATATGTAAAATTTTATGAAGGTATGCTTTAGTAATTTACAACTTATTGCATGAATTCTGCTACAAGCACAAAATGATTACAAGATCAATATCTGGGACCAAGTCCCTGCTCAGAGGAGTAACTTATTCCTAAACTGTATATTGTTAACAGTTCTATAATTTCAATAATTTCCCTTTACATATACATTTGATTCTGTCATTTTCTGTTATGGTGTAGATTTTTTGTGGTTAAGAAGAGAAATACAGAAACCAATATGAGAAAAAAAATTGAGGTTTTTTGTTTTTTGTGATGTCAAGGGTTGAGGATACTTCTTCTTATCCAGAAACTGTTGGTACCATATTAAGATGTCTACAGTGGTGTCATCTGCTGGAGTTGTTGACACCAGACCTAATGAATTCTATGTCTATGACCACAAGATTTTGCCATATAGCAACAGTGTTTCTTGCTGGTAAGAAATAACAGTACTAAACAGTAGAAGCTCATTGGATAACATATTTTCTTGGCAGTGAATGGAAAAATGGAAGCTGTTAATTTGAGGAATTGTTACTTGTATTTTATAGCCTTGTGTGCATTATCATATCTGGTATTTTTTATTAGAAATGAAACTGTTATCATAGTACACTTATTAGGAAAAAAGTAGAATAGGTCTACTTGCTATATACTAAACACAGTTCGGTGGTAACTGGGCAATAGCCAATTCAGTGAGAGGACAATTCAACAACAGCAGATTGGGTGACAGTAAATTATGTCAAAAGATAGGTCATCAACTAGACAAGTTGTCAAAAAATCAACTTATTGACAGCAGATTGTCAACAACTGTGTCATGAGATTGATTTGTTATTATATTTATGTTTACTTAGGGAATGCATGGATGTTATACATATATAGTTTGCAATGTATATGAGTAATCTGTTGCATGAAATACAATGATTTGATAGAGGCAAAACAACTTTGTGAAGTATTTAATATGTACTCTGGAAATTAACTGAATAATAAAAGAATATAAAAAATATTGATATTTTGTGGATTATAGATGCCTTATAGTGAAAACTAAAAATGATGTTATAATAATTTATACAGTAAAAGAGATACAGTTCTACCAAAACGTTGACCTAACAATTTTACTTTGATAGCCATAAGCACTTGTCTAACCTATTATCAGCAATACTACCAATATATTAAAAATATAAGTATGTCAATGAGTCTGTCAGCAAGCAATAATAGTATCAACTAATGGGTTATCACCAAGTTATCTGTCGACTAGTAATATTGTCACTGATTTGGCAATTGCCCAATTGACCCTGAACCACTGAATGCAGGTTTATTTAATATGGCAGAAGCACATATATTTAAAAGCATATGCAGTACTTGTATGACAAAATCAGTATATATTAGTGTTATTTCCAACAGTTCAGTCAAAAATCTTAAACTTGATAAGCTTAGCAAACATTTTTAAAGGGCTTATTTAAAGTAATTATCATGTTTCTTTGACAGCTTTAAGATGTCAAGAAATTATATGCTTATATTATTTTTTTAGATGTTACTAGTAGCTTTTATGAGTTTAAATAAACAAGATTGAAAGGCTGATGAATGGCTATTACTATTACCATTTAAAATTAGTATCTTTCTTTCAGGAAATGATTTATTTCTGGAACCTAATATTCAACTGTATTTGCAAGCTCTTATCAAGTTGCTGCTTAAGAATAATCCTACATGTTTACTAGAAAAGAAATGTCTGTGCTGGCCAGATATCACCTCATTTGATGACTTGTAAGTTCTTTGTTATGTCATTTTGTTTGAATGATTTAAAATTATGCTTTGGTTATACAAGGTGCATTGTCATGATACAAAGTTATCTGACACAAATATGAGAGGTTTGTGGATCTAATATGCAGCAGCAGCTGTTCAGTGATTTGTGACAGGTAGAATGAAAGGGAAAGATATGATATTGACTTAAAAAATGAAAATAAACCAAAGGTACTTTTATTTACTAAAACAAATAGAAGAGGAAAAATCTACAACATGAATTGATTATCTAATGTATGGTGATTTTCAATCTGTGCTCTGTGGAGAGGTTGCATGATTATAGAATGATCCAGTGAAATTACATGAAATTGACACCCTTCAGTAAAACTGGAATGACACAATATAATGACTACCAAAATAAGACTTGCATGTCTTATGAACATTCTCCCATGCAAAACAAACAGATGAGTACAGAACACTTTCCAATTTTAATAAAATCATTGTTAAAGAAATGACAAAAATACAATGTTATGAAATTAAAGTAAAGCTAATTTAAAATCAACAAAAGTTTCAAAATTAAAAACATACCACAGAAAAAAAAACAAAGCCTTTGTTTTCTAATAACAAAATCATGAGAATAGAAAATAAACAACAAAGAAGAAAAATCTTTTAAAAATCAAAACATTAAAATACAGTTGATGAACTACAAAGTATGCAAGTAATAAACGATTTTAAAATGAAACAACAAGTGGTACAGAAATAGTGTGGAAAATTATAACAATCAAAATATGAAACTACAACCCAAAGCCAAAAATCTGTAAAGATTGTTCAAGTTTCATATTTTAAGCTCAAGATATTTGAATTTTTGAATTTTTTGTTATCAAAAAGTAAAATTAAATTTTCTATATATTTTATTTTACAGTTTTGATTTTTTTAAGCTAATAAAATTGTAAACATGTTTTAAAAGTTGGATTCATTTCTTTCTCATGATACCTTTACAATAGAGATACCTTTCTAATGTGCATTTTAAAGTTTAGAATTTTACTTACTGTGTCTCATGACTATGTGAGGCTTGTTTCTTGTAAGTTACTAACTGTTTTGTGTTATAATATGTTCCAGTCACTACTGTGTTCACTGTATCCCAGCTGACGTGATGAGCTCTGGATTGAGCAAAGTATTTCGTTAACAATGGATGTGGCAAACATAGTATGGTTGAAATATATTACTATGTGCTCTTTAAACACATGCAACTCCCTAAAGGAATAAGTAAAGAATATAGCATTAAAAAGTATAATAGACTTAATAGTAATATTTTGTGACAAAATTATTTTCAATCTACTTTGTTGTACAGAAAATGTCTATAATATTAAATAAAAAGGTGGGTTGAAACTGTTTTAAAAAACAAACAGACAAATAAGACTATTAGTCTTGTATGTGAATAATAAAACAGTTGAATATAATTGATTAGTAAGCTTGACAATTGATCAGTTAGCAGTTTCCATTACTCATACTTGTGTATTATACACTTCACACTTTTAAACACTATATTCTTAATCTAATCCCTCAGGGATTTTCAAGAATTAGAAAAGTGTATAATAATAGTATTCCAGCCACATACATTTGTCACATCTGTTGCTGATGGCACATTTTACTCAATTCAGAGCTTTTAAGGTCAGCTGAGATACAACAAATACTTTAATGGTTTTAATGCTATTTATATAAGCAATTTGATACAATAATTGTTGTGTGCACCTTTTACAAGCTGACAAAGAATGATTACAATTATATTTTTCATAAGACATTATTATTATGTAAGTTATATTTTTAAAAAATTACATTTTTCATGTACTTCTTTAAGGATTTTTAAAAATTAGAAAAGTAAATATAAATAGTATTTCAACCACATTATATTGTCTTGTCTATTGCTGATGATTGTTTTGCTGATTTCAGACCAACTAATTCTTGAAAATCCCTAAAGTGCTGGATTCAGAATGCAGTGTTTAAAAATATAATATGCTTACAAGCATGTTATAGCAGGGGTTTGATACAGTTGCAATTAAGTTTTACCTCTTTGTAGCTTTGGTTTGATATATTTCATAGAACAATTACATATTCTTAAGGGATTTTTTTAAACAAATAAATTATATATAAATACTGAAATGCTGTCACATAACTTTTAGAATAATTTTTTTTCTTCTGTTAATCTCAATGTGTAAAATAAAAGTTTTGAACCTTTCAACATTTTCAGTTATGTGGAATTGCTGGAACAGTTTGAAAGTGTTTCTTATGGGGACTCATTATTTGGTAGTTTCATTTTGCTTCCCCTACAGCAGTGTTATGACTCCTCTCTAAGAAAATTGCTCTTTTCTGAACATGCACCAGCTCTTCGTATTCTAGGTGTTCCTTTTGCTCAGGTAAATCTTTCTTCATTTTTTAGCCACCCTTTCTGATTATTAAAACTGTACAAACGTTTTTTGATTGGATTTATATGCTCATAATAATAGCTTTTACTAGGATTTTCTAATCTTATGGGGCAGCTTAAAAACAGACGTTTTAAGTAATAAAAATGTCATATTGAGTTCATAGCATAATTTACACAATCATATATGTTTTTCAAACTTAGTTATAAATCAGCAACTGCTTTTTTCATGATATTGTGTACAGCTATACATTGTATAAAAACCTGAGATCAGTTATATGAAAATTTGATATTTTCTTTTAGTTACTTGTTCCTTTGGACAACTACTTGTTCCCTGTAGAGAAAGATGTGGAGATGATAGCTCTTTATCAGAGAAGTCTACTTTCAGGTGTGTGTGTGTGTGTGTGTGTGTGTGTGTGTAAACTCACAATTTCTTTTTCCTTGCTAACTGTAGAGTCATGCTATAGGATAACTTGTACAAGAAAAAAAAACAATCAGAAGTGACATAATATTTAATTATTTGTTCATGTTTTAATTATAGAATGCTTATCAAGAATGGCAAACTGTATTTTATGGACCGTGATAGCCCAGATTTACTTCAACTAGAAGTGACAAGTGTTTGTTATGTGATGTAATACTAAAAATTCTGTTTCTGTAAAAATACAAATAATATTTGAATTTGTTTTCCAAATTAAATAAGCCACTAATTAATCAAAATAAAAGGGTAGATAACTTGAGTGAATTTCAGTTTAAGTAGTCTGGTTGATAACATATATATAAGTGATATTATAATAGTTTGAAAAGTTTTATGTTACTATAAGTTTGATATAAAGACAACAGCATTCTAGCAGTGTTGTGGCTTTTCATAAATAAAATATTTACCAGTTTTTTATAATTGTTGTACACTTGTAATTAGTTTTTAGCTTGTTGTACCATGGATTTAGTATGATTAATTTATCTTTAAAAAATATCACTTATAGTACAATATTGCTTAATGCTATTAAATTATCAGGCCACAACAATTCTAATTCAGGATATTGTTTCATTCATAGATTTTTCTAGTCTTAGCTTTATAAATACTATAATTCTTCATTTTTTACAAAATACACATCATTGAACTAGCTTTTGTCTTTGTTTTGTTTGTTTGTTTTGGAATTTCGCACAAAGCTACTCGAGGGCTATCTGTGCTAGCCATCCCTAATTTAGCAGTGTAAGACTAGAGGGAAGGCAGCTAGTCATCATCACCCACCGCCAACTCTTGAGCTACTCTTTTACCAATGAATAGTGGGATTGATCGTCACATTATATGCCCCCACAGCTGGGAGGGCGAGCATGTTTAGCGCGACGCGGGCGCGAACCCGCGACCCTCGTATTACGAGTCGCACACCTTACGCGCTTGGCCATGCCAGGCCTTTATCTTTGTCAGAGCATTCATTTAGTTTTCATATTTTTGAAGCCTTTTACCCTCATTAGTTTTAAAAATGTTAGTTATTGGGGTATCTGTAGTAAACTGTGTTCCTAAGTCAAACTTAAGTCATCTGAGTTGTTAAATATCCACTTACCATTAAGTAGTATATTTTAATCATATAATAATGCTGTAACATGTTTTGTCATTGAACAAGTTTGTTCAGATTATCTGAAAAAAATTAAAAGTTTCTTTTATAACTTTTCTATGGAATATTTTCACTCACAGTGTATGCCTAAGTTCACAAACAAAGCTTCAACAGAAATTCCTTGCCAATGGAACTTATGCATAACTTATATAACTATAATCAATAAACAAACACATAACTCACTGAGTAACTGAATGGCAGAATAGATGTGATAACTCACTGTGTAACACTGAACTGAAACACTCAATAAATACCCATTGACTAACTTTGTAACCCTGAAATTACACAAACTATAACTGAATGTATTAAGTTAAAATTTTTTCTATGTTTATGAAGCTTTCACTTGGGTTACTCCTAGTGAAAGGTGATTTTTCTTACAAGAATAAGATGCATTTTTCATCTTACATTATTTATATTTCATTTGCCTAACCTTCTGAATGTACTAGATAAATATCGTAAGTTTGGTTGTTTTATTTGTAAAACTTTATATTTTGTCTGTAACTTAACACTAACTGTTATAAAATCATCAATTTACAGTGATTCAGAATTTAAAAAATGTGGTGGAATGAAATCTAAGATTTTTTTTTTACCATGTCAGGTAGTGTAAGAGTCAATTATAATTATTTATTGTAACAGCTTAGGCCTCATAATCTTTTCACACCTTTCATTTAATTTTATGGTTTTTATTCTGTGTTGAATCCTTTATAACTAGTGTAACAAAGGAATTTCACTTTGTGAGAATTTACAGTAAGCAAACTGTTATGTTATATCAAGAAATGACAGTCCAGCAGTTCCTCCAAAAGAAAGCACATTAACTTTTTAAGTTTTATTATCTAATTTATTGAATTTCGGATTTTTACAGTTTAATTTCTATTAGTAAGAAATATACATTGATTAATAACAAATACACATAGAATATAAATATATTACTTAATTTTAGCCTTGGGGCTTTTTGCTCTAAGTGTGTTGATCAGTGTTGTTTATTCTTTCCTTTTATATTTTGTCTAAATATAGTTCATATAACTTTAAAATATACATTTTATAACACAAAAATGTATTAGATACTAGAACAGTATGTTTTAAATAGATTTAAACAATCCCATTATTGCTCAGAGAAATGTCTAACCACATCAAACTTTCCTCGCAAACTATTGGCTTTGACCACTAAAAGAAAGCAGGCAATCATTTCAATTTATGTAGTAAAGAATATACTTTTTTAAGAATATGGAGCATTTTCCCATCATGTGTGTTAGATAACTTAGAAATTTGAATATTAGATTTTGTTTTTATACCAAGTTTCTTAACATACATGGGCAAGAAAACAGTTTTGACATCCTCACATTGACTCTCCTGTACCATTGTGTTGAATGCTCGTTTATGAAGTACTATATGTATTTATAATATGCTCTCATTCTCCTAAATTCTATGAAATTTGTAGATTATTGCATCATCATGACCTTTTTGTGTATTCTGGTACTATTTTTATGAACTTTTTAATTATATCTGTTATTGTAATTAGCAGATCTCTATAGCAAACAAATCAATAAAAGTTAGTTTACAATAATAATATTAATTAATATATTACAACCATATAAAAATATTATTTCTGCATGCTTATTCTTTTGTTCATTCACTAAGCATCAGTAAAATGTATACTTAGAGGGATATTAAAATGCTGACAGGTATTTATTGTTGTGTTATTGTTAGATACCTTAACAAACACTGGGAGCCCTGTACTTTATTTGATGGCTGTCCATCATGTGTCACACTTCTTGTTTGAAGAAAATGAGACCCCTTTGAAAGTCAAAAGTAAATTTATTAACCAGCTGCTGCAGCAAAAGAAAAGGTAATCTAAATACACTTTTAGTTCATTTATTTTAATATTAGAAAAATCAGAAAATGTAATCAGATGGCAAGATCTTAAGTTAAATGCTTAGATTTATTTAGTTTAAAATATAAACTATTGTTTTTTTTATAATTATCCTTTAGTTTTAACTCATTTAACTTTTAGATCATATTTAATTCACTTAAGGAGTACTTTATTATGCATTTTCACCAGGAATTAAAAGTCCTAAAAAACTTTTATTGAAACCCATACTCAAATGTTTTTTTCATCAAATGCAGGTATCAGCAAAAATATCTGATGATTTATTTTTGTTAATTTTTGGTTTACTTTACAAACTTTATGAAGTTTGACAGTTGGAATTGAATGATATGTGAAAATCTTTGGAGTTGCTCTGACCTGTGCTTGACCCTTCGTGTGGAAGCTGGCTTGTTGTGAGAAGCAGAAAAAGAGTTACTTTACTGATGTCACTTTATGACTATATACCCTTCTACTGATTCTTTTTCATCAGGTTTTTTCTAGCTACATCATCTAATACACTGTTTTGCAGTGTCTTAATTAATTCTGAATGTCAGTAAAAAACCTTCCATGGAAAAATGTAAGCAAGTCATGTTTTCAGGAAGTTTCATATCCTACTTTTGATTTCTAGGTGGTTTTATTACAATGTATGTTGATCACTGCAGATATAATGCACCCTATAGTAGGTAAAGATGGAATTTAAAGTCGGATCAGCATCAGCAACATCTATACAGGAGTCCCAGTCAACTTGATACTCAGTGGTTCTTTTTGGTTCATCTTAGTTTAGTATATAAGGTTGGTGGAGATCAAAATGTAAACTTTGCCATTAGTTTTTCCACGTACTTCTCGAAGCATTTGGCAATGAAGTTCCATACTGTTAGATACCTAGGAGTGTTGTCAGGTAGATTAGACAAGAAATTCCATTTTCCAACAAGATGTGCTTTGCTACTTTTGATGAACATATGATATTGATTATTTGGAGGTATTTTGTAAATGTGAGTAAACTATCTTAATGGTTTGTGGCTTGTAATGGTGACTGTTCCACTGAGAGCTGTCATAATACTCATAGCAGATGTTGCTGTTGTACCACAACATCTGGATCAACATGTGGTGTGAAGTTACAACCACTAAGAATGAACTTGTAAGGGTCTTGACAGAAGTATCATGATATGAAATTTAGAAAGGTTTTCAAGGCAGTATATGTTTCTCTTGGTAGTCCTGATATTGCAGTAATTAGTCACAGTGTGAGATTGACAGTGCCTGGTGTACTATTTACTTATGTGACATTTATGATCTCAGTGTGTAGGCCTCAGTTTCCCTTTTGTTCTTCTGCTAGACAGTAAAAGTTTCATTTTGAGTATACAAGTTCTATTTCTCCCATGGGTATCCATTAAAGGGCTCTTTTCTCATGTATCAGTGTTTGTTGGTAGTACATTAAATACTCACTGTTGTTCTCTGTCTTGTGCACTCTTACATCACAAATGCATGACAGGGGTTAGTAGCCTATTACAATGGTACTGCTATTGTTGTGGTGATTGCAGATTGGGAATAAACATATCTCCCAGTGTCAAGAAGTCTCCATAGAATGTTATGCTGATAAACCCAGCTTATATATGATAATTAGGAATCCTCATGTCATTTCCATCCTCTAGTAACAGAACTTGGTAAAGTTTCCTCCCCACTAGATAACCTATGAATCTTCCCAGTATGTGGGGCACTATGTTGCAGATCTTAGTTGTGTTAGCTGTTGATGCCCTTGGTCTAATATGATGCAAGACTAAGCTGAGTAGGCTCCTAACTTTGGTACAGTACATTAGTTCTCATCTCAAACATGTACAAAACTAAACTAAGCTAACTCGAACATTAGTGACACGCCTGTTGACAGGATACTATTGAAACTACACTGTTTTTAATTGAATAAGAGATCCACTGATCTACACATCAGACATTCTGAACATAATATACTTCACACAGGTGTAATCATTATCATGATGTCAAAACATCATGATAACTGTGGAGCTTTAGTGTTTGAGAATTTATTATTTTATTATATTTAGAAATGGGTCTGAGGTAAGTTTATAACATTAATACTCAATGTACATTGTACATTCTCCTAATAATTGTCACAAAAATGTAGTTCAACTTGTATGTTGAGCTGAGTTAGCAAAAATTCAGGTGTTTAGCACTGCAGTGATGTGACCTACTCATTAGACATTCAGGATGTAATGTACTTTACACAGACATAATGATTATCATAATGTCAAAATATTTGCTGCTTTGTAATGAACAAACTGTATCTCAGAATGGCAGTTCTAAGGTACATTTTTACTTGAAGTGAGTTTCTTGTCGTCAAAATTGAACAAACTGTCATTGCCAAGTTATAACCTGAACAGAGGGTCAATGTTTAGCTGTTTATAAACAGAAAGAATCAAAATTTTGCTTGTTATGTAACAATATTTATCAAATGCTACTAATACTGGAAAAAAACTTTTCAAGCATTCTATGAATGTAAAATTAGTATGAACAAACATTTAAATATTAATAATTTTCATTAAAAATATGGATTATAAAACCTCTATGCATTTTTTTAATTATTGTTTTACATTATTGGTGGATATGATAATATGAATTCTAACACTTGTGTGTGGTTTCTTGTAAAGAATGTAAAACAGTAGCAGTTTCATATCAATGTATTTTTAAGAAAACACTTTTATACCTGATTTCTTTTTTTTTTTAAATTATAACAGTTTTATAACAATGGGTTTTTAAAAAATGTACAGAATAAATTCTTGCTCAGCCATCGATTTAATTAGTATAATAAATCATTCTCTCAGTTAGTAAAACTACTCAATTTACTTTGTGATTTAAAATAAAAGAAAATATTTAGAAATTTACACAAACACGGTATTTTAGTTTCAATGTAAAATTAAATGTTTAATTTTACAATATATTATTTCATGTATGAACGATTCTTTTATTTTTCTCCTCATAATACCTATAATTTTATTTTTGTGTTTATTATATCAAAATAATTGAATTGTATTCTGTATTTGTCATTATTCTATGTATTTAATAACTTTAATACCAGGTGTCAGTTATTGTGACAATTGTCACTTAGATACCTGTTTTACAACAGAGTTTTCAGTTAGCAAATTTTTATCACTCAATATGTTGTTGGTGTTAAAAGTCCCAATGTGAGGGCTGAAAGTACACAGTTAAGTGTTTTAACTAACTTAAAATTATATACAAACTTTTACTTGTTAATTATCCTACATTATGAGTCTTAAACGACATTTATTAGGACTTGTTAAGCATGATGATAAATATCACTTACTGTTCATGATACCCTTCTCTCTTACTTTATTTTTTATCAATTTGAAAATCAGAAATACAAATGAACATTAAAATATAATTACTTTTGTCAATAATGAATTCCAACATTTTTATATTTTTTTTATCCTGTTGTTACAAAACTAATATTATTATACACTTATTCCCAAACAATTTGTTGTACCAAGTGACAAATGGCAACATATACTTCTCTCTTTTATGGGTATAGGTATAATTATAGATCAAAAATTGGCCAACATTTTTTACTGAAAAGAATTATAACCAAATTCATGCCCTTGGGATTTTCCTAGTATATGTGCAAAGTTTCAGGTCCTTAGGTTGTTCCCTCTTGGAGCTGTAGCACTGACTGACTAACACACAGGCTGTTTTATTATTATTATAGATTAAGTATTTTTCTTAGTTTATAAACCTCCTGTGTTTGGGTTTAAAAGGGCATCAACAATTGTTTTTTGAATTAGGAAGCAAACAATTCTATTTATTTTAATTCAACTTTTATATTGGGCTGAGGTAACATTTGTTATAAAATATCATTTTTTTCACATGTTTTGACAAAATGTGATATATTTTGAACTTTATTAAATTTCAATACATTCAGTATTTAGCCTAAAATTGCTTTATTAGCACTGAAAACATTATAATAAAACTGTAGTTTAAGTGCTTGATTGTTTGAAACATTCAAAGTAATGGTTAATATGGATCAGAAGCTTCACAGTTTGATCCTGTGATTTGTCAATAAATATAAACCACACTTTCAGTTGTGGGTATGCTATGAAAATGATGGTCAGTCCTACAATTTGGTTGATAGTAGTTATGTAGGCAGTAGGTGATAC
The DNA here is from genome assembly GCF_004210375.1 of Tachypleus tridentatus. NCBI lineage: Eukaryota > Metazoa > Arthropoda > Merostomata > Xiphosura > Limulidae > Tachypleus > Tachypleus tridentatus. Next base: position 80,241,316 of record NC_134832.1, on the reverse strand, counting down.
TGATTGATTTCTATCCTAATCAGCAATTATAAATTACATGAGTCTGACGTGGTTAATTTAGGGTATGAAACACTAAAGTAAAGTTAATTATAGAAAAAGAATTCAGAATTTGTTAACATCTTATATTTGTGATTGAATTTGTAATCAAACTATTATTAAAGATGTTAAAATAGCGTTATTAAAGAAGCACTTTAGCAGTAAAAAGGAAAAGTGTATGATATGATTTTGAAAAGTATGTAGTAATTAACTTTGTTTACACATTTCTACTTTCATTTGTAAATTTGCTAATGTATGCCATGGTTTTACATACTGTACTGCCAACCTGTATCTGTGTATTAAGTAATAATACTATTCAAATGTATTCTTTTTTTATGTATATATATTAGGAAACTGTGCAAAATATCTTTCTCTACAAAGAACCATCTATACAGAACTCAGATTTAGGGTTTGAAAAATGGAACACCTTACCTCAGGAAAGACAGGAACATCTTAACAAGGTTGCTTGGAGATAACAAGGAAAAATGGAAAAATATAACATGTAAATAATCTATGAAATCAGTTATCACCTACTCACTTCTGGAATTAAATGCTTTTATCACTATAGTTGTGATTATTATTTTATGACAGAAACTTTCCAGCATTGCTGTTAACTTCAGATTTGAAACAAACTTTATATAAAGACTAAGCCACATAAAAAATTCATATATTACATTTACAATTTGTGTGATATTCAGGTTGGAACAATATTTGAGGTATTGGAGCAATTGTGTAGTGTGGGTTGATGATGTATCATGTACACAACAATAGTTTTGTTTTATATGTATTTCTTTAGTTTTCAACCAAATTGTATCTTTTTTACTTTGATCAAAAATTTGCCTAAAATTGATGTAATATTTATTTGCATTCATTTTTGGAATGAACAGCACACCAGGAATGACATTCTGCCTGTGCTGAGTACTGGAACTTGTATTTTAAGACAGTACTAGTACTAGGACGTATTTGAGCTGCATTGTTGTTTTTTGTGTGTGTACACAGATTTTTATCTGAAACAGATCCACTTCATCCAGCTAGGTACCTTTTTTGAGAATTTCACCCCAGCAGCACACTATGATTTTGTCAGTTTATTTTCAAATACCAAAAGTTTCATAAAACAGTCCTGTGTTGGGAATGTTCCATGAATCAAGAACACTTTTTTTCATAACGAACACAAACAAACAATGCAGTATGTACACTATATTCAAAGAATTTACATCAAATTGATATATTAAAAGTACACAACTTATTTCATTTTTGCTCCGATGATCTCACTAATTTTTATTTACTTTTGGAGAAAGATAAATAAGATTAAGTTTTTGAAGACAATATGTTTATGATCCTTTAAAATATAACAGTTTCAGCATTTCAGAAATTTTATTGGGGTATTTAATACAAATTAAACACTTCAATGAAAATGCTTTGTATAACGTTATAATGGTGAAACTGTATCAGAGAAATATACTAATAATTATTTGTCAAACTACTGAAAAGTTCTTTCCCACTACCATGAAAAAAAAAATATATATATATAAAGTGGAAATTAAATAGTATTTGCAATTCCATTTAGCATGTGGAGTTTGAGAATTTGAAAAGGTTCTGTCAGAATAAAATATAAAATGACATAAGAGGAATCCAAAATGCGCATATTGTGTATGTTCAAAGTACAACAAGCATGATGCAAAAACATACATTTTACAAAGAGATGTTACCACTGAAATATTAAAGCATACATGACAAATGAGGGAAGTGAAAGAATATCAATTTGTGAATGAAGGCCCATTGACTTTTTTGCTTAAGTTATTCTGATGGTATACTTTCCTGTAGCTTGATTTTAAAGTGTGTTACTAGATTTAACAAATGGTTTAGACAATTCAAGTCATGGCTATTGAAATGAATACTCATAAGTTTTGATTTCTTGTAGTTAATATTAAACAAGTGCTCTTTTATTGTGTCCCTGGTGGGACAACAATAAGTTTTCAGATTTATGACACTTATATCAGGGGTTCAATATTAAAAAAGAACACAAACACTCCCCTCTCATAAGGATGTCTCTCCTTCTTTAATGTTGTGTAGAGTCTATTTTTAAGGTACCTCTCTGTTTTTTGTTTTTTCTTACTGTGGCCTGTTTTTTTATTTTGTAGTTTAATCATGACTTTTGTATCTGTTGAATTTTGTATACATTTCTTAATCCATACAATTGTGTAATATTTGTAAAGTATTATAATTTTCAAAACTTATCAACCAACAAAAATGTAAAAATTTTAAAATTAAGTTATGTAGGTCAAATATTATGCAGAAATGTGTTTAAGACCTATAGTAATAATTTCCATATTCAGTCATCATGGTTATCTTCCTGAACTGTGATTACACAGGGTAGAAGCACCTTATATTCTTGCAATTCAATTGAATATAGTGATTTTGGAGTGTAGATTTTGCCTATAATCGACTCCTGGAAAAGACAGGTATAAAGATTTTCATATATGAAGCCCTTCTATTTGTGATAAAACATGTGGAAATTGAGCATTTTGAAGAAAATGATATCACTCTGTTGTGAATTGCAATGGTAAAGAAAAATGCTTTGTAGTGGTTAAGAATTACAGTTATAATGATAAATTTTAACATTCAGCACCCTGAGAAAAGTGGAAAAACTACATAATATCAGGTTAATGAGTTGACAACACTATAACCCCAAATTTCAGATCAATAACAATACTAACAGTCACTAGTATTTACATACACATATAGAACACTGCTGATTCTTACACTTGAACTTCTGCAACTTTAGTGAATAGATGGGAATTTTGCAATACTGATTTAACAATATAAGTTATATGCATTTTTAAATATAAATTTAACTGAAACAAAAACAGATATTAAAATAAATATATAATAGTTTTTACTTGTTATAATTTATTTTGGACAAGTCTCCAATTTATTATGCTACATACGTTATACATTACAATTTCAAATGATCGGCATTTTATTTTCGACTTATAAGTTAATTAATTTTGATATGTATTAAATTTATAATATTTGCCTACAAGATTGATACATACAAATTTCTTTCTTAACAGAAATATATTTTAATATACAAAGAACAGTGCAATATATAATAATGGTTATTACTGTTAATTATTACAAATAATGATTTATATTTAAGAGTTTTACAAACTTGCAAACAGTACTATGTCTTCTATCTGGTATGAAACTGAATATTTTATTAATAGTTCAGTTCCATGACAAGCAAATTAATTTTATGTTGATACACTTCACTTGATGGAGTTGCTAGCTAGCTCTATTTTTTTTTATACATTAATTTTTCCTGATAAAAGTATCTAATGTCCTCATAGAAATACTGAAGTCTGAAGTTAATGCAATGGAGCTTATAATATTCAAAATCTATAAACGTTCCAGGTCAAATATCTGTAGTTTTCTGATTAATAAGTGTTTGTCACAATTATAGCTTTCGAGGCTTATGGTATACTGACTGTAATATTACAACTGTCTCTTGGCTCATCGATTTATAACCTTTTGGAAAATTCTCAAAAGTTGAGTTGACCCAACAATATTCGAAGATATGCTAATGCTTTTTAAACCTGTAACACTGATTCTTATTCTCAAGAATCTTCTACAAACTTAGAGAACAGGTAGGACTTGGGCAATACTTTTTTTAACAATAGAAGGCGGTTTCATCAGATCACCCAATGTTGTTTATTTGGCCACTGATAAAAGAGGCTGATGTAATTAGGGTGGAATATAGACTTTTTGTGTCTTTAACAAATGACATTGCTAAACCCATACGTATTTTAAGTGATACTGGGTCGACTCAGTCATTGTTGATAGAGGGTGTATTGCTCTTAGATTCGAGTTCTGTTACTGGTGTATCTGTTGTTATTGCTCAAGGTATTGAGAGTGACTTTGTTAATAATAAAAAACAGCAGATAGGTCTTAAGGGATTTGACAAAGTTTAATCCTGTCTGGAATAAGATTTTGAACAAGACCTGAATATTTTATAAGAATCCTCAACTTTAGTAGATTGAACAGGTACAGATTTTTGAAAGCTAGCAGGAATTTCTTTTTATGAAAAGTAGTCTTATAAGTTAAAGTGTAATCATTGGAAAGAGAAATTGCCTTTGGAAAATACTTATGGGTATGGCATTAGCAGTGTTATTTGTCAAATACACAGAACTGAACTTAGTTGTTCATCCCAAACATAGTTTTCCCTACTTCATTGTACTCTTATTACTTTCTTCGATTACTTGCCCATCATACACCTCCCTTGTGAGGCATTCCACTGATTTCCTGATCTTTTTTCCATTATGCCCTCTTTATCGTTTGCCTTTAATATTTCTGGAAAGTAGAGATTTCAGTTAAATATTTTACTACAGTTTGTTTTCTGTCATTTTTATGCAGAAACTTATTTTTATTGTTATTGCTGTTTTTTATTCTTTACCATTTATGAAGAATTCTAAAATTTCTATTACTTTTGTCTTTGTGGTGAAAGGATGAAAGTTTATCTGTTCATCCCAAGCACAGTTTTCCTTACTTCATTGTACCCTTACTGCTCTCTTCCAGTATTTGCCCACCAGACCTCTTTTCTGAGGCACTCTACAATGTCCTGATGAATTTTCAGAGATACCTTTCCCGTATTTACTTCCATATTAATACAGTTTTCCTCTTCAGCTTTATTCTTTTATAGATAATTTCTTTGCTGTTGGGTTCTTATCTTTGGGAATTATGAATGGCTTACTTTATCCATTGGTCAATTTTTGGTGATATTTCTGAGCCTTTGGAATCATGTGTGGAACCTGTGAGGCAGTTTTCGACCCTTTTATCTTTAGGTGCTTGTTTGTCTCATTCTCAGCTCTTAAAATCTCTTGCTTTGTTCCACACCCTGCAATTTATTCTCCTTTACGTATTCCTACCACTAAAGATTCAACTGTGTTTCTTGACAAATTTCATTGTTGCCAGCAGTACCAGTAATTAACTTGTGGGTTCCAGTTCAGTGTGGGTGCAGTTTGTCAATTTTGCTCACTCGTGTTGGAAATTCACTACTGATCCTTGTGTTATGAAGGTTTTTATTAGAAAAACTTTTCATCAATTTGATTTTCCCATTCTTGTTGTCTCTTGTAGCGATATTCTTTCAGTTATTTTAGGCTTATACTATCAGTCAACATCTATCCGAGGCAATGTGAACAGTTCTATCACAGAGAGCCATTGAGCTTATCAGCCAACCTTTACAAGGTTTCTACTCCAGGCTATTTATGATTACTAAGAAAACTGAAGATTCTGGCATCTTGTGATCGAACTGTCATACCTCAATAAGTTTTTGGGTCTTCCCATTTTATCTTAGAGTCTTTTATCATGCTGTAGTGGAATTTTTATTCAGGAATGTGAATGGTCAAGGAGAACGTTTCAAATGCTTAACTCCATATTCCTATCTCTCGTCAGTCATGACACTATTCATAGAGTTGTGTATCAGTATTGCATCTTGCCCTTCAGGTCTGTGTGTCTTCTGTCAGACAGTCAAAGCCTTCATCTGATGGGTTTCATTTACACCACTAAATAGATGACTGGTTTCTATCAATTCTTTCTCAGCTAGAATCTTCATAACACACTAATCTGATTCTCATAGAAGCAGCTCAAATGTGTTGAATACTCAAGTTGGAGAAGTCTTCCTGGTACCTATTCAGTATCTTATCTGCTTTGTTGTCCCTTTCTTTCTGCTTGTGATGTTCTATTGCTTTTGGGGACTTGGGCTTCTATGGAGGCATTTATCCCCTTGGGTTAAACATATAAGCGAACTCTTCAGTAGACTCTGCACAACAAATAGAATCTTGCTCAAGCCCATTGGACATGCTCATTAGCATTCATTTTTTTCAGAGGATCTGCACTGGTTGTTGAACAAGAACAACACATTGTCAAGAGTACCACTTCCTTCCCCTCATCTGGATTTGCAACCATTCTCTTAATGGTTGAGGTGTGTAGATTGATCAGCAGGGGGCTTACAGACGATGGTTCCTGAGAGGTATTTCCACATGTCTTTGAGCTTCTTGCAGTTACAGCATGCGTTGGATTACTTTCTTATCATGATCAATTCAAGCAATTCCATAGTGGTGGCTTATATCAGTCTCAAGGGGACACCCATTCTCTTTGTGACCAACTTTTTGATCTCCTTGTATGTCATGTTCCAGGTTCTTTCAACCTTGTGGTAGATCATCTTTCCAGACTAAATTTTATCCCACAAAGTGACCTCTCAACCCTCAGGTTTTACCAGTGGTTATGCAATTAGTAAGGTACTTCTTATACTCGTACATTTACGATTTTCCTTAATACCAAAGTACCTCTTCCACTTTTTTTATAGATCTCTAACTCTGTATAGATAATTACTATTCATTCTGCTCTTTGATTACAAAAAAAACTTAATTTTTAATAAACAAAGATAGTTAGTGTAAAACAAAAAATGTCAATGGAAATTTTCCTGGAAGAAAGTGCAAGAATAAAATCTTTCAATAAAATGTTCAAATTTTTTCTTCCCCCAATCCATGCTAAATGATTCTAAGTGGGTGGTCATGTTGTCCATCATGTTTATGTTGACTGACACTGACTTTTTCTTGATGAGTCCAGTGAATTGTTGTTGAATTTAATTTAACAGGTTTGCTTAGTGCCATTTGTTGACTTTAACCATATGAGGTTAATTAGAAGAGTCTGACTGTATAGAGACAGTACCTGACTGTGTTATTCAAGTATCTGTTTGTACATTCCCCAAACCTTGATACATTTCCTATAGTATCCTCACCCATGGTGGACTCTTGACTGCCAATTAGCACAAAAAGCTAAAAAGTGGACCTAGTATTTTTTACAGATATCCAACTCTTAACAATCATATTGCTTTTCAGCAGGCTTATGCCAATACCTGGCAGATCAGACATCAAAGACAGAAGAAATCTTGGATTAAGTTCCTATCAGCATATTTTCGACCATTAGTTCCAGGTTGTTAGGGACAATATTCAGAAAGCTGATGATAAGTATGCTTTTCTTCTGCTTAATGACAAGGAAGTTACTGATCTACTGAGTACAGCATTTCTTTATCTTTTCTTTCCTTCTTGGTTATCAAATTATGGAAAAAGATTGTCACTTAATTATCAGGTAAATAGTTTCTATAATTTTAATTACCCATTTATGCTATTATAATTTAAAATTGCTCTAAATCAGTCTAACAATACATCAGTTAGGCCTGGTTATGTTCATTATAAAATGATGCACTATTTATCTCTTGCCTCTGTTGTTCTTTTGGTTGTTTGTAGCTGGATTTGGCAGAAGTATGTTTTCCTGATGAATGGCTTAAGGATATTGTCATCTCTATTTCTAAGCTTGGAAAGGATCCAAAGGTTCATTCTGATTATCATCATATTACTTTTACTAGTTGTTTTTGTAAGGTTTTGGAGAAGATGGTTAATGCTTGTCTCACCCACTCCACTTTGAACCACCAACTGCTTTATCTTGAGGTTTTGATTATGGAAGCCTCCTCAAGAATGAGCATTTTGTGTCAATTTTTTTTATATTGAGAAGACTTGTGGCATTACGTAGAGGTTTGGAATTTTATAGGACCTCCATTCCTGTAAAAATGTAAACATTTACCAATTTATTTGCAACTTTTACATAACGGCATTTCCAAGTTCATGTGGGTTTGACATTGTTCTGATCCTACACTAAGGTACTTGAAGTTCTTCTTAAGAAAGTGACACATTTTCAGCATTAAGTTTAATTTTATCACTCAACAACACCTCCTACCATTCCAAACATCCTTTATGTTAATGACTTTTACATTTTCTATAGGTAATCATGAGGCTCATAGAATGGTAGCTTCAGAGTGCCCCCATTTACTTATTGGGATGGATCACAGAAAGCAATCTTAACTTCTCTCCATCTAAAACCTTTTGCATGTATTTTTGGCACCAGTGATGTTTGCATTCTGAAGCCAAAGTTTTGTATGGGTGATACTATTCTTCCCGTAGTGGAAGAAACAAAGTTTTTAGGACTTTTCTTTAATCATAAGCTGGCATTTATTCTACTCATTAGGCATCTTCATGTCAAGTGTACAAGGGCATTGAACATCCTTTCTTCCATTTTGTGGGAGCAAATAGGTGCTCAATGCTGGAGATCTATTGTGTTCTTATTCGTTCAAACTAGACGATGGGTATATGGTCTATAGTTCAGTCACAAAATCTGCCTTGAAGATGTTACGTCCTATATATCATCAGGAGCTTCAGCGCTGTATAGGGTCTTTTTGCACTTCAGAGTTTTGCACTTCACTTTAAATGTTTCCACTTTTTTGTGCTATATGCTACGCAACTTCGGTCCTTACCACACCATACCACCTGGAATGGCATTTTTATGCCTCCGTGAGCTGTCCTTTGTGGCAACTGGTGGTCTGACATCCATTCATATTCAGCCACTGTTGACCAAATTGAATCTGACTTTGGACAATGTTTCTAAGTTCATATATCAGACCATCCCACCATGACTCATTACCATCTTCACTTCTGATCTTTCTCGGATTTATCTATGGAGGACTGATACTTTTGATTGGAAATACCATCTTCTTTTTACTGAACATTTTTTAACCATTCTTTTGTTTCCATTTTTATTGATGGTTTAAAAAATTAGGTTTGTGGGCTCTGCCATAATTTGCTGTGGTTTGGTTGTTACTCATCGGATCACCTCTACAAATTCTGTGTTCACTTCTGAGCTGTATGCAATTTCACTTGCCTTTTTATCATATGTAAGCTAATCATTACACCAACTGTGCTGTATATATATTGACTTGCTTAGCTCTTCGTTGGCCCTGGAGTCACGTAATGTGAGTTTTACCTAGTTGTTTTTTTTTTTATGTTAAAGAACGACTGGATTACTTCTCTATCATCTATATCTATTAAGTTTTCTTAAATCCTGTCCAAATGGATATCTATCGGGATGAGCTTGCTGATACCTCAGCTACATCCTTCTGCTCTCGCGTTGTCACAGCTCTTCCTGTAGACTACAAACTTGTCATCAAGATCTGGCTTTACGTCAGTTTGCAGCTGATTTGGGATGACCAAGTTAATAACAAGCTTTTCCAAATCAAGACCTTTATTGTTCTTTGGCCACCTAGTTTTTGTTCGAAGATAGCAAGTTGTATTGTTAAAGCTCCGCATTGGTCGCAGTTTCATCATTTCTCATTTTTCTTTTTGGCCCGGCATGGCCAAGCGTGTTAGGGCGTGCGACTCGTAATCTCATGGGGGCGTTATAATGTGACGGTCAATTCCACTATTCGTTGGTAAAAGAATAGCCCAAGAGTTGGCGGTGGGTGGTGATGACTACGTGCCTTTCCTCTTGTCTTACACTGCTAAATTAGGGACGGCTATCACAGATAGCCCTTGAGTAACTTTGTGCGAAATTTAAAACAAAAAATTTCTTTTAAGATAGGATAAACCGTTAATGTGGTAATAACTGCTCATATCTTACTTTTGTGTAGCCGCTATAATTTTCAAGTGGCGGCGCCACTTTAGATATGTTTTATCTGAGAATTTACCCCTGATGTCACTATTTCCAGTGACTCTGTCCAGATCAATCATGTTTCGATTTACACAGTCTATCGGATTTTTTTCAATTTTATTTAATTTTAAGCCTTGTTTCAAATTAAAACTTGGCACCTTTCGGTCTGTTTCATTTCCTTAGAATTATATTATATTAACTTATTTTGATTATTTTTTTCTACTCATTACTAAACAGTTTGACGTAGATACCCTCGGTGCTTTGTGCAATAAAATCCTAACAACTTAAACTACTAGAGGTCAAAAGTGGGAAACTCCTACCAATTCATAATTTAGTAAGTTCGAGCGCTCTGCTACTGTAGGCCTCTATCAACAACTCACCAGCTGGACAGGGTAAATGTTGTGTTACCTCTTCAGGTAAATGTTAACCTTAATACAGGTGACTATGTAAAACTACACAGGTTTTGGTATTCTAATGGAACGTAGACGATAACTATAAAAACGATATGTTTTGTAAGTTGCTTTGAGAATTATGGACATGCACTACATATCGATTTATGCTCTTTTATTCTTTTTTTTTTTTTGTAAGATCGAGTAGCTACACAAAGAAACATTATTCCTCGGATATGATAGGTTTTACTTGTCCTGATGACGAGAAACCCACTTGAAGTAAAAATGTATCTCAAAGCGGCTAGTATAAATATTAACACTTTTCCCAAAATAAAGCAGAGAGCACCGTTTCGACCTTCTTAGGTCATCTTCAGTTTAGTCTAAGAAGGTCAAATCGTTTGTTTTAAATTTCGCGCAAAGCTACATCAGGGCTATATTAAAATTTTAGAAATAAATAACTTCACTTTTGTCATCCTGCAATTATTCATGTCGAATACATAAGCAAATACCTAATTGGATTACCGAAACGATTCACTAAGAAACATATCGACATATATACTATAATCATACCATATCCAGGTATTCACTAGGATTTGTTTGTTTTCTTTTTTTAATCTCGCACAAAGCTACTCGAGGGCTTATCTGTGCTAGCCGTCCCTAATTTAGCAGTTTAAGACTAGAGAGCAGCTAGTCATCACAATCCACCGCCAACTCTTGGGCTACTCTTTATCAACGAATAGTGGGAGTGACCGTAACATAATAACGCCCCCACTTTGCGATGAGGATTCGAACTCGGGACTCTCAGATTACGAGTCAAACGCCTAAACACACCTGGTCATACCGTTTCCCTCTACTTTATTTTGGTAAAAGTGTTAATACTCATACCTGTCGCTCTGATATACAGATACAGTTTATCTTTATTGGACGGTATTTTAGTCCAACATATAGAAGTTTCCTTTCTAAGATTAAACTTTTAAATATGTTTACATATTTGTATAAAATGCTACATTGAGCTTAATAAAATATTTGGAAGATAACTTTAATGAAATTACCGAGCAAATAATATGGACTGTCGTTGATTTGTAATTAAACACAAATCTGTACAATAGGCTATCTATGCTTTGCCCCCCCATGATTTCTAGCGGTATGAGTCCCCAAACATACCGCTGTGCCAATGAGGGGGCTTCACGATGAAATAGAGTTAACTCGGATATTTAATGAATTATTTATTAACAATTTGAATGAACTAGAAACTACAGTTATCAAACTGAAGAATGAAAAAGTTAATCTGAAGTGTTGCCCTTTATATCGGGGTAATTTTTTTAATCTACGACTGCAATAAACGTTCAGAAGACAAAACACAAATAATGGATTATTTAAGATTCTTTATTTTCAGATTATTCACAAGTAAAATATAGTCGAATACAAGAAGTAGAATATGCAAAGAAAGAAAATGTACTATTAATAAAACTCCGAGTGATTTTCAGCCTAGTTCGCTGTAAAGAGGAAAAATCCAATAGTTAGTTACTATCAATCTAAATACATGTATATCATTACTGGTCAAATGAATAAACTGTCGTAATCATCGCATTTTAAGAAAACAAAAAATAAATTTCTCAGATGACTAGATACTTAAAACAATGTATTAAATTAAAATTTTAGTCACAATTTCAAACTGAAGCTGAAATGTAAGTAATAATTTAACACCATATGTTTCTAATTCTTAGAAAAATTATTTTTTTTTTTAATTTCGTGCAAAGCTACTCGAGGGCTATCTGCGCTAGCCGTCCCTAATTTAGCAGTGTAAGACAAGAGGAAAGGCACGTAGTCATCACCACCCACTGCCAATTCTTGAGCTACTCTTTTACCAACGAATAGTAGAATTGACCCTCAGTTATAACGCCCCCACGGCTTAAAAGGCGAGCATGTTTGGTGTGACGGAGATTCGAACTCGCGACCGTCGCTCGGATTACGAGTCGAACGCCTTAACCCACATTTAACAAATTCCATATATACTCTTCAAAAAAAGAAACGCAAAAGGGATATTTTTGTTATTTTAAAGAGAAATATATGTAATAACGTTACAAGCTCAGAGTATGTGATGTTACACGTGTTAAGGCACTGATTGTTAGACCAAAATGACAATAAAAGTTGTACACATTGAAAACGGAGGAAAACATCGGATTTTTTCGCCAAAACACATTCGTGTCCAATAATTTGTTTGAGAGATCTGCATGTTCTGCAAGTGCAACATGTGCAAAACCTATAAAGTGACGGGTTCTCGGTTTCCATAGCTCAGTGTTAAGCCACTGACACGCAATACAGTTACGCCAAGACTGACTGAAGCACAACGCAACATCGCCATTGGTCGCTTGGAAGCAGGCGAATCTCGATCAGATGTTGCCAGAGCTGTGAATGTCCACCCAAGCACCATCACAAGGCTATGGAATCGTCACCAACAACATGGATCAACTTGTGACCGTCCACGATCTGGCAGACCTCGTGTGACCACGCCCGCACAAGATCGCTACATCCGGTTACGTCACCTTCGGGATAGGACCCACTGCGACGTCTACTGCCTCAACCATACCAGGGCTTCGTAGGATTTCCGATAAGATCGTACGCAACCGTCGACGAGATTCTTAGGCCCCATGTGCAACCCATCATGGTGAACGTCAACGACGTTTTTCAACATGACAACGCTCGTCCTCACATAGCCCGACTCACCACTGTTTTCTTGAGACACCACAACAACAACGTTCTTCTTGCCCTCCAGATCACCAGATTTAAACCCCATCGAACATCTTTGGGACAAGTTGGACCGACGTCTGCGACGGCGACAACCTCAACCGCAGACTCTACCTCAGCTTGCAGCAGCTTTGTAGGCTGAGTGGACAGCCATTCCATAGAATATGATTCGTCATCTCATCGATTCCATGGGCAGGAGATGCCAAGCAAGTTATTGATGCTCACGGGGGGCATACTCGTTATTGATGTTGAATGACATTAAACGTCAACTAGTGAGCGTGGACTTCGCCTTTGCAGACTTTGGATGTTCAGCAGTGAATGTGCAAAGTTTCACACATGTCATACAGAACTACCCGGAATAAACTTGTTAACAATATGTCTCAAATTTTGCCTTTTGCGTTTCTTTTTTTGAAGAGTATATTTTATTACATAACTCTCTTAGCGCACAAATAGTTTTTCTACCTCAGGTAGTCAGTTTAAAATACGTTTTCGTGGATTCATTTATGTGTTTGTATTTTCTTATAGCAAAGCCACATTGGGCTATCTGCTGAGCCCACCGAGGGCAATATTGTAATGCGTACACTACTAAAAAAATAAAAACTTAGTATAACTTAAAGAAGTAACTTGTTTAAATTCATCAAGTAGTTCAACAAATCAAACATTTGTACTTTATGCACTTTAAAATAATTACGAAAATATTCCAACTACCTCAAAGAAATTTGGTTAAGCAATAGTATTACGTAAAAATTACAATTTATAGGATTAAAAATTGGTTGAAAAAATCATGCGTGAGAAAAGTTCTACCAGCTCATAACTTATAAATTACATATTATTTAATTCATCCTCTAATCGTAATTCTTCTCAATTTGAAATTTAACTATTAATCTAACATTTTGTAGAAAGATCAAATATCGTACATTTCCAAATGTTAAAGGCATCATAGTAGAATACTTTCATCAAACACTTTTTAACAAAGTCCAATGTTTTATTACTTAACTCTTTTTTTTTTTCGCGCACTGTTTAATTTCCAAGTCCACGTTAGGAATAAAATACGTATAACATGTGAAATGTGTTATTTAAATACTGGTTATTAATATATTTGATACACCAGTCATCAAGGTTTGTATTTAATAGGAATTTATTTCTTACCGTCGGGTTAGGGTACTGAACAGGTGGCTCATGGGTTTTGATCTAAGCAGATCTATATTAAATTCAAATTATAGATAAGATCAAAACAAGAAAATATTATAAGTTACTAATAACTACTTTCACAAAAATATAAAGTTATAGGTTCCATATATTAAAATAGCTATTTGCATACAAGTGTCGTATGCATGTATTCACTATAGAGTTTCTTGTTGGCTTTTGAACTGAAACTAATTTAATTGACCTCTGGATTTTAGCGTTATACGTTCACAGCTAGGTCATTGGGAAACAGTTAAAGAGATGACAATCTATTATTCAAAACGTAATACAGTTAAGAATTAAAGCTGGAAATATTAATTCAGAATTTAGTGATCGAGTAATTTAAAAATATTTGTGAAGAACATAGAATATTTTGCTAGACGAAGTAATGAAAGGTAGAAAATGAGAATTCCGAAATGTGTTGAAGAATAAATGTAATATTTTAAATATAAGATAAATTGTTTTTCTAAATTATGGGTACATTAAATGCACATACATATATATATATGTATATATATATATACACCTTTAACTAAAATAATTATACCGTTTTTTATTTTCAAATACATAACGAACAATTAAAACAAAAGTCTTTAAAACAATTAATGTTTTAACTAGAATATCAGCTAAAATTCTAGAACCGTTACTATTGGCTCGTTGACATTTCGGTATACACGCCTCTAATACTATTTAAGCATAACGTAACAAGAAATATATTATTAGTGTTATTTTTCTCTCGTGAAAATCTTACATGTTAATTATCTAAAATAGTACATATATAATTTTTTTTAAGTACGAGAAACCTCAGTTTGTATTTTAACAGAGTTCGATTTTTTTAATGGCCTCAAAAATGAAAAGCTCACCAGGAAAGTACCCAAATTAACACCACAGTTACATCTGTTTCTTCGGAAGAAGTATTTTAGTGGGAAAAATGGAAAATAGTTTTGTGATGAATTCTGAAAAAAAAGAGTAATACAAGAGAACGGCTGAAATATTAAAAATGTTTATTGAGTATACTTTATAAATATTATTAATCTTTATTTCAAATTGAACGAAAACAAGGATCACGGTGTTTCTTTTGTTATGTACAAAGACAATATATTTGTAAAGAGTAATACAAGAGAACGGCTGAAATATTAAAAATGTTTATTGAGTATACTTTATAAATATTATTAATCTTTATTTCAAATTGAACGAAAACAAGAGTAATACAAGAGAACGGCTGAAATATTAAAAATGTTTATTGAGTATACTTTATAAATATTATTAATCTTTACCAAATTGAACGAAAACAAGGATCACGGTGTTTTTTTGTTATGTACAAAGACAATATATTTGTTCGAAGTTTTATTGCCAGTAAAATTTAAACAGTATCTAACTTTTTGCGGCTCTTGCTTGAAGAATAAGTAAAAACAACAGGTACACTGATTGATTTTAAATTAAACCTTTTATTTTTCGTTACTGTTTATGTTTAATAAAACGTACAAAAATTAAACACTTACCAATTCGTCATTGACAGTGTATTAAACTGCAATAAAGACGAAAAAGATAATATGTTAGAAAGAATACCTCCGAGTCTAAAATATTTTGTGAAAAAATCGACAAGTGAAGTCTTAACCATAAATTGACTTGATTTAATGTCGTTGATTATCGATGAGATCCGAATATTACATCATATTCAATAATTTTATTGTTTTGCTGTTACAGCACTCATTGTAAAACTGATAAAAGAACTGAAAAAAATCTTTAGAAGTGAAAACATAAAAAAATGAAAAATTTCGAGTTGTGGGATTAAATGCCAATATCGATATTATTTCTGCATTTTCCATATATTGTTAAAGACACTGTTGCCATTTGTTTTGTTTTGTTTTTTGTGCAAAGCTACTCGGGGCTATCTGCGCTAGCCGTCCCTAATTTAGCAGTGTAAGACTAGAGGGAAGGCAGCTAGTCATCACCACCCACCGCCAACTCTTGGGCTACTCTTTTACCAGCGAATAGTGGGATTGACCGTCACGTTATAATACCCTATGGCTGAAAGGGCGAGTAGGTTTAGTGCGACGGGGATTCGAACCCGTGATCCTCAGATTACGAGGTCCAACGTCTTAACGCGCTTGGCCATGCCAAGCCCCGTCATCAAAGAAAAATTCAAGATTATTTTATATAAAAATTAAAATACTTTGCAATTTTTTGACAAGTATATTCAGATGTTATTTGGTAAATATAAACACTGTCACCTGTTCTTTGACGGTTGCATTGGTACAAATTGCGTCCAAAAACTCCAGATCGGTTAGGTCCGATGCGGTTTGATTCTGGCAGAGTTCCTTGGCGTTTCTCTAACATTAAGCAAAATAATGACGTTAAAGCTTATAAAAACACGCCTTTATTCTAAAAAAAAAAACATAAAGCAACTTTACAAAAAAATATAAATATAATTAATAAATGATGTGGGAGTTAAGACCTGTCGTGGTTTCTGTTCATCAGTAAACTTTACATAGTTTGTCAAAACCACATCTCTATCATAAATTTTAAATTAACCATAAATAAAAATTATTTCATAAATGATATGACCGTTTGGGATTATTAGTTCCATTTAATCTATTACTCTATGATTATTGAATGTTTAATAAATTGTATAACAGTGATATTATTCTGTTTTTCTACTACATATTTTCTGTGGGAATAATAAAAAATAAAACTACTGCTTAACAGTGAGTTTGATTTATAAGCATATATTATTTATCTGTTTCATTTCTGTTCACTAGATGGCTATAATGTTTTTTTATTATGCAACAGCCATTTGTGCCAAAACAATTTCTGTAACAAATAAGAAAGAAAGAGTACTCTAAATTATTTCACATTATCAAGAAGATCAAGTATTTATGCAACTGATATAGCTTCTTGATTATCAAAACAATACAATATACAGTGGTATAATTTTCTTCAAATTTTAATGGGGCCGAGCTTGGCAACTGTCTGTGTATGAGTGAAACCATATTTCATGGCCTAGGATCTGCATGGTGTCCTCTATTAATCGAAGTAACCCTGTATACACATACAGTTAGTTGGGGTGAGGTTGAAAGGCTTGGTTTCTGTAAATATCCCTTTAATATTGGTCCAGCGATTCGAGGTACTTGCACCAACCTATAGGAACTATTCCAGTTCCGTTCCACTGGACGTCAATGTAATACAAGATTCGAGAAACTGATAAAACTGATGTGATACTAATAATATATGATCTTCAAAAAAAAGAAAAAAGGGATATTTTGTTATTTTAAAGAGAAATATATGTAATAACGTTACAAGCTCAAAGTATGTGATGTTACACGTGTTGAGGCACTGATTATCAGAGCAAAATAACAATAAAGTTGTGCACTTTGAAAACGGAGGAAAACATCGGATTTTCGCCAAAACGCATTCGTGTCCAATAAATTTGTTTGAGAGATCTGCATGTTCTGCAAGTGCAACATGTGCAAAATCCTATAAAGTGACGGGTTCTCGGTTTCCATAGCTCAGTGTTAAGCCACTGACACGCAATACAGTTACGCCAAGACTGACTGAAGCACAACGCAACATCGCCATTGGTCGCTTGGAAGCAGGCGAATCTCGATCAGATGTTGCCAGAGCTGTGAATGTCCACCCAAGCACCATCACAAGGCTATGGAATCGTCACCAACAACATGGATCAACTTGTGACCGTCCACGATCTGGCAGACCTTGTGTGACCACGCCCGCACAAGATCGCTACATCTGGTTACGTCACATTCGGGGTAGGACCACCACTGCGACGTCTACTGCCTCCACCATACCAGGGCTTCGTAGGATTTTCGATAAGATCGTACGCAACCGTCGACGAGATTCTTAGGCCCCATGTGCAGCCACATCATGGTGAACGTCAACGACGTTTTCAACATGACAACGTCCGTCCTCACGCCCGACTCACCACTGTCTTCTTGAGACACCACAACATCAACGTTCTTCCCTGGCCCTCCAGATCACCAGATTTAAACCCTATCGAACATCTTTGGGACAAGTTGGACCGACGTCTGCGACGGCGACAACCTCAACCGCAGACTCTACCTCAGCTTGCAGCAGCTTTGCAGGCTGAGTTGACAGCCATTCCACAGGATGTGATTCGTCATCTCATCGCTTCCTTGGGCAAGATATGCCAAGCAGTTATTGATGCTCACGGGGGGCATACTCGTTATTGACGTTGAGTGACGTTAAACTTCAACTCGTGAGCGTGGACTTCACCTTTGCAGACTTTGGATGTTTAGCAGTGAATGTGCAAAGTTTCACACATGTCATACAGAACTACCAAAGTCTTCACCTTTGCAGACTTTGGATGTTCAGCAGTGAATGTGCAAAGTTTCACACATGTCATATAGAACTACCCGGAATAAACTTGTTAACAATGTGTCTCAAATTTTGCCTTTTGCGTTTCTTTTTTTGAAGAGTATATATATGTATATATATTATCACTGAATTATAAAAAACAAATGTTTATTTATCAACCTATTTCAATGAAATTATTTTAAAACAGAGGAAAAGAGCTAGTACAAAAAAATTGCAAAATTAATTATAATGTAGGGATGGAAATGCCAAAAATTACAGAAACTCTATTGAGCCAT
Organism: Tachypleus tridentatus; assembly: GCF_004210375.1. Classification (NCBI taxonomy): domain Eukaryota; kingdom Metazoa; phylum Arthropoda; class Merostomata; order Xiphosura; family Limulidae; genus Tachypleus; species Tachypleus tridentatus. The sequence goes on along the minus strand of NC_134832.1, from coordinate 80,222,793 downwards.
AACCAAAAACTCGTGAAAATTACATGATAATCAAAGTTTGGAAAGCTGGAAAATTTTCGTTATGGACAGACAAACAGACAAAAGTCGTTTCATTACATAAATTACACTATCATTCTACACACCACATTTGTTGGGTTTTTGTCCAGAATACACTTGTATCGTGCCACTCTTGTTCCATTATTCACATTGTCATCTGAAACATGAACAAATGTGAAGTCAGTTCTGTTACCTCATATATTGAAATAACTATAAAAATGTTTCGAAATAATACCACTTTACATGTTGAACACAACATAAATGAGCAATTGTATAACATAAATATATATATATCGCTAAGAAAATTTATTTTCCATTATATGCTTTTATTTCTGTTTTCGTAATATTCAAAAACAGTACAATAATTATAGTTCGAATCCTTCTATAGTATATTTTAAACAATACTGTAATATTATAAAAGAAAGGACCGATATTAATCTAACCATCATTATCAATAATCTAAAAATTCTAAACTGGACGAATCTCGTGAAATTATTTGGATAACGACCGAAGGTGTGGGGATTTGAATAAATCTTTCAGCTCGATTTGTGAAACATTCACCTGGAGTGTAATGACAGGTTGCGAGTACAAATCTGGAGCGTGAAAACGAAAAAGAAATTAAAGTTTGATATCTAATCATTTTTGTGACTCTTACGGTAGAATTATAAATATTAAAAGAATAGTAATGTAAACTATATTGACAATTTTACAAATTCTAATATTTTTAACAAACATTCATAAAGATGTAGTTAAAACTTAACTTCAAAGATTGATGGGCCACGCATAGCCAGTTGGTTTGGAGACTTGACTCAATTGCATTACCGAACATACTCACTATTTCAGCTGCGAATAAGTTATACTATATTAATTCCATTATTATTCTACAAATAGTAACCCCAAAGCTGGCGTTGACTCAATGCTTTCTTTCATGTCTATCATTTCCAAGTAAGAGACGGCTAGCGCAAAGAACCCCCCAGTGTATCTTTCAAAAATTAAAAAAATGAGTAATTATCATTCCATGGGATAAACTTAAATGTTACGACCTGCGTAATCATTAATAGCACAACAACTGTCACAGTTATACTGTACTTAAAAATGAGAATGTTGAATGTGTTCAACACCTTATCGTGCCTGAAACCTTGGACTTTGCATGCTAACCATTAGGTCACGTTTAACCAGTAATTTTGTTACCATGGAAATCCTAAAGTTACTAAAATTGTTCACATTAAAATTTCTGCCATTAGTATTTTATCCACATACTCTGCAAAAACTTTGCACGTAACAACTGTCAATGATTACTAAATATTCGTTACTTTTACTTATCTCTTACTGAAGTAAGCTTACATTAACATTAATTAATTAAGTATAGTACCGTACAGATAACATTAACAGAGGCTCAGTCTCTTTTGTTTTCTTTACTTCTCTTATTCATATTTTTACTTCAGATCTAGCTATCTTTGTTTATCTTTTTGTATTTATTATTTTGTTTATAAATATGTTACATGATGTTCTATAGATAGGTGATTTATTTTATTAGTGTATTTTTATTATTTGAGTTTCTTCCTCTTTCATCCAATAAATCTACATAGAGTTAGCATTCGTGAAAATTAAACGCTTTTCTATCCAAAATAAGATATTGTAGATAACGTGCTAAAAACAAGAGCGTTGATGTTATAAAGAAAAGGATTGCAGTAATAAGTTACAAAGCCTGTCAAATACCAGAAACGATTGCACAAGAATTCAGATATGGCTTTGGATATCAAAGGATGACGAAGTAATGATAAAATGGTGTTTGACTTCAGATATTTCTTTCACATTCCTCTATTTGTCCACTACAGATTTCAAATCAGAGGTATTTAAAAATTACATTTGAAATATATCTTTTATCTCTCTAAGATACTGTTCATGAGATCTTTCTTTCAGTAACGTAACTCATTACCCACGTTAGAGATAAAAAACTATCCTAATAAACTTTTACCTTTCATTGTTCTCCACAGCTGTTGAAGACTAGAACTGAGCAAATACTTTCTATATTTATTTGTTAAATTTCACGCAAAGCTATCCAATGGCTAGTCATCTCTAATGTTGAAGTGATAGACTGGAAGAAAGGTAGCTAATCAAGAAGAGCCCACTACAAACTTGTGTTATTCTTGTCAGACTGAATATTGAAAATTTGACATACACTCTCATAACGCAACTACTGTCACAGGGAGAAGTGAGATTTTTATTTAACTTCAACTGATAGCAATTGTACAAGAAACACAAAACCTCAGATATATTTTAAGCTACTCTAAAATCAGGGCCGCATTCGACGCAGTCGTGTATTGTGTTTTCCACAAAAAAATTTATAAGCTATTTTTAGCACACACTCCTTTGATTTAAAAACTGTAATGAATGAATTAAGAGATGTGTTGAGAAAAATATGAACTCTAGAATGATTTTATCACTGTTGTTAAGCTTGAATATACCTAACAATTTTTAATGTTTACTTAAATTACATACCGTCATGTTATTGGTGTATTTTATTAAGATATTTTTTTATCAAAATCGCTTAATAAAAGAATATTCGTGTTGAAGATTTTATCTTAGCGGATATGTAAATATTACTTCATCCTCTGGAAAACGTACTAGGTATTTTCGTTTTGAATTTAATAAAAAACATTTTTCTATACCCTAACAAAAGACAATATTTACACAAACGATATTAAAACTCCAAGTACCGAGCGCTTTTGAAGAGTAATATTTTTCGACGGGATTCAAAAGCGAAAATTTTAGAATGTTGCGTTTAATTGACCCAAGATGAAATATTAATAACAACAAAAACAATAAAGTAGACAAAATCCACTTACTGCAGATGAGGATGTTAAATAACCGTTCCTTGAAAGGACAGGAGGAAAAGCCAAATCCATGAAATCCTCTGCTTCAAGACAACAGCTCAGCAAAATAAAAGCAAAGAGCAGGAATTTCTTGTCCATCTTGTTGATGCTGTACTGATATTAACTTCTCTTACCCGTTGCATATAAATATATATAGTTATGACTAAAGAAAGAAAAAAAAATTTCATCACATACTACATTGTGGTATTTCCAAGGTTTGAAACACATTACTTTCAGGATGTACGTTGTGTAGCATAAAAGACAATGCACATTTAAAGTAACAATAATTCAATCCAACACAGACATCAGTAAGAGGAAACCAGAATAAGTTATACAATTGTTGATATTTTTCATAATATATAATATTCGTAAAAAACAACATTATCATTCATAATGAATGAATAAATAATCAAGATACAGTAACGTCAGTGTACATTTATTGTTAAAACACTTTAATACAAACTATCACAGAGTTTACATTCTTTAATATATAATACTTAAAGTATAAAGCAAAGTGTGTGTGTGTGTTTTCTTATAGCAAAGCCACATCGGGCTATCTGCTGACCCAACCGAGGGGTATCGAACCCCTGAGTTTAGCGTTGTAAATCCGTAGACTTACCTCTGTACTAGCGAGGGGCTAAAGCAAAGTAAATATAATAAAAAGTTTCGATATTTATATGTTGAATTATGTGGCTCAGTCTGAGGAGCCACACCACTAAATCCTGGTTTCAATATTCGTGGTCGGGAAAGTATAAATAGCCCATTGTGTAGCTTTGTGATTAGTATCAAAGATACAAAAAGTAGGTTAGTTTAAACATATTTAATCAAATAATGTTATACCCATTAAGATATAATTATTAATATAATTGTTACATATAATATTCATAGCAACCTATTGAAACTTTTCACAAATAACTTTTGTTTTAAATTATGCGTGTCACATATAGTAACAAAATATTATGTTTGTGAATAAATAACGATCGTAACATTTCATTACACCCTATGACAAAAATGTCCACTTTAATATTATAATGATTATGACGTCTATTTACGATATGCTACAGAACTGTCTTGTTATGTTTGACAGATGTGGCACCAATATGTCACGAGAATTTCATGTTTTACGTGATTACGGTGTCATTAAAGACATTGTGTGTCTTGTTGTACGTTATGACAATGGCATCTTATTACAATAAACCACTTTGTAATTTGAACAGATTCGTTCAATCATCGGTCAAAAAAAACATTTTATTAATATAAATAATGTGGACAGTTGATGGTACCACTATGGTAACCATTAACCGACACACACAGCAGTGTAAATAGCAGATAATTGACGCTCACGTCATTGTTCTTTACGAAATCGAACCTTACGATCACCAAAACATCAGAATCAAATATGGATCTTTTCTTAATAAAACTGTCACTAATCAGTTTGAACCAACTAGTTGAACGTGTCCAGATTTTCGCAATAGAACATGAATCACAAAACACAAATAAAATGTTATGATTCTGTGGAACTGTTAACTGATACAATGTTGTTGTTTTTTTACTAAAATAATCTTTAAGAATCTTGAGAAGATAATAAAGTTCAGTTATAGTTTAAAAAGTTATCAGTACGTTCACAACAGTCATCTTAAATTTTAAGGTTTAGAGCAAAACTTTTTTAAGTGATTGGATTAGATAAAATGTTTGAAGCTCAAATACTAAAACAATTCACACGTTCAGCTTGTACAAATTATTCTTTTCAAACAAAGCTTCCAGAATATTTCTAAAACTATTTATTCTCCATGGTATTATTATTTTCAAGCTCACAAAAAAAAGCATTTCTTTTCTTT
>NC_134832.1:73155330-73222303 GCF_004210375.1 Tachypleus tridentatus | reverse complement strand
CAAGTAAATAATTAAACGTTTCAAAACAAATGGTATTTATAATAATATAATATTGAGATTTATCAACCCTTATGGTGTGGATAGTGACAGCTGTTGGAATAACGATCCTTGGTCTCTTTGGCTAAAATATGTTGTGTCCTTTGATTTTGTAACACCAAATATGCATCTAGAAAATGAAAATAAATGTTTTGAGAAATATGTTACATGTTTATATTTGAGAAATAATACCAACTATCACTAATAAGCACAAAGATGTAAAATGTAAACAAAGTTTAAATTCTATAGTATTTTGGACGTTATAAAAATGGCATCCAAATCACACATGCAAGTATTCAGAGCTAAGAAAACACAAAATATAATAATAAATGGCAATGGTGATGTACAGTTGAAACCGATAGTAATGATAAATTTGCTACTGATTACAAGGTAGCTGTCCTCAGCAACTAAAGACTTTTACAGTATTATCCACTACAAAGTACATACAGTTGTACAAATTGGAGAGAATTCAGATGAAGTCCAGCTATTTGCTCCTTCAACAACCCAGACGCATATTCAAACACCTTCTAGTGCTGTATACAGAGGAAGATAAAGGAGAGGAAGGGCTGATCAGCTGCAGCAAGCTTCTGTAGTTGTACCACAGCCCCTTCAAGTGCAACCAGAATCTGTAATTGATAATTAGCAGGAATGTGATAATCAAATCTATCTGACAATGACTGGTTACCACAACAAAATCGTCAACATGGTGTACTTGTGAATACTACAAACTTTCAACCTGTTGATTATTTTCTTCTTCTTTTTTCTGAGATGTAGCTCTTAATTTATTTCTTAAGAGGGGAAAAGACATGCGAAACAGTGTATCAACAATCCTGTTTACAATGCGCCAAACTAAGAGCTTATGTAGCATTAGAGATTTCAATAGAATTGTGCTGAAATAATCAACGTGCAGACTAATGACAAGCATTTGACTCACCTCCAATTTGTTCGGTAATGTCTAGAAATAGTTTGAAGCTAATAACTTCCTTTCTCGACTTTACAAACAATGGTGTTGACAAAGCACAGTTGGGTCAGCCTGGCTTTGATTCTCTCTGAAAAATATATCCATTTTGGATATCAGTAACCACAGCTTTAACAGTTATTACAAATATAATTATTTGCAACTATTCCTCTCGCTGAGTCCATCTAAGGTTTCTTAGTACTATGCAATTTAAATTCTTAGCTTTTTAAACTCGAGTGGATTTATCCATCAGACAGTGACAGTGTCCATTAACACTTTTGTCTTTTGTTTGAAAACTAATCCAAACCATGTTATTTCCCTCAAGGTTATAAAAACTAAAATTTATAAGCTATGGTGATAACTTTGGGAAGTTATGAAAATTCTGTTAACAAAAAACGGACAAAGTCACTGCCATGCTGCACAGACTCAACAAACTCAAGAGGAGCATTTGCAATGTCTTGTGACAAAGGATGACTCATGTAATTTTCAACCTCCCAACAGATAAAAGCCAAGAGATTCAACTGTCGAGTTGCCTGGGTGATATCTCTAGTTTAAGTTTTACTCATGTAACATTCAAACACTCAAAGGCCTGGAATGTCCAGGTGGCTAAGGCACTCGATTCGTAATCTGAGGTAGCGGGTTCGAATCCCCGTTACAACAAACATGATCGTCCTTTCAGCCGTGGGGGCGTTATAATGTAACGGCCAGTCCTACTATTCGTTGGTAAAAGAGTAGTCCAAGAGTTGGCGGTGGGTGGTGATGACTAGCTGCCTTCTCTCTAGTCTTAAACTGCAAAATTAGGAACGGCTAGCTCAGGTAACTATCGTGTAGCTTTGCCAAAATTAAAAACAAACCAAACCAATTACAGAAGAAAGAATTCACTGCTCGTGCTCTAAGACTACAAATGTAAACCTATTAAATAAACTGAATGAACATAACCAAAGACTGATTACAATAGGAGATCTAAATACTAAAAATAAGACATTTGGATATAATGGCACAACGACTAAAGTAAGAAAATCCTACGAATTTGAAGAACATAGTAACTGTGTGGTGTTAAAAATTTAACAGTGACACAAATATGATCTCAGCACGATGCTGGTGATATTATACATTTATTTATATGTTCATTTGAAATCAGTACTAAACGCTTATATTTTAATGCAGGCTTCGGTTTAGACAGTGTGCGTCTTTGATCGAACCTTCATTAGAATATACACAAAGCCAAATTAAAATTTAATTTAAAAAAAGCTAATTGGAAAGAAAATGCAAATATCCGGATTCAGTAAGAAATAGAACACAGAAAGGCCATCGGTTATACATGAATATTTTCAAATAACTTCTGTCTTACTAAATCTGCAGACTAAACCAAAACACAATCAATATATAATTCGCAATATATGGCAAAACAATGGACAAATAATAAGTATTATGAAAGAACGACAACAACAACAAAAAAAAGTGCATTAATAATTATTGTGGTTTAAAAGAAATACATGATACAACTAATAGTGGATAGAAAAGAGTATTAACTAGCTCATGATAAGCATAGTATGATGCATTAGCCGTAATAAGATATATATATATATATATTATGACACAAAACCTAAACTACATCTCTAGTTAAATGGCGTAAAACAAATATTCTTTGAACGATATACACAACTATTATTACATTTTACACAGTTTAACCATCCCTCTAAAAAAAAAAAAAAGCATCAAAAATGTTGAATTTACTTCGCTAAAGACAAGTTAACCTTTGCATATTGGCAGCATATGTGCAACCACATGTTGTTCCACCCCCTCTCCAGCATATTTGACATATGTTTTATTCAACTTAAACGCATTCTTATATTTGTGAAGTTTGCCTCAGCCATTTATACAGTACCAGGAAACCCAATATATTTCCACAATGCTAAACTACAGAGCATCAAATGGCTTAGAATTTTAAGTACTTGAATTTCATCTTAACATAACCATTTTCCAATTTGCTGAAATGCACTGACATTGTTTTTCTGCTAATACTCACTTCTATTCAGTGCTGCCCTCTTTACGTAAATGTTTTCACTCGCCACCAGCTTCAAGACTGTGATACCTTGAGACTGTCGTTTAAGAATTATAATACTAAAAAGAAAGATTAATTTAATTTTGATAAACATTAATAAGCTATAAGTATCAATATATTTATATCAAAAGTAACACGAGCTAACCAGTAAATAGCAGCAATCTTAATGCAACCCGTCTAACGTCATTATAATATTACACTAGTATATTAGTGTACTGGCTAATTGACACATTTCATGATAAGAATCTTAATTGCTTTAATCAACATCGCAGAGTTCCATTCTTAGACAACAATTTTAAATTATATTCTAGGTGAAGGAAAAAAATGAAAATATCAATTGTATATTAAATGAGTTAACTGGTGAGTAAATAACTCTAACGATTACTGACAATGTGCAGTTAAATCTAAACTCTTTTACTTACCGCAATTACTACTTAAAAATTCGAGTTTAATTACATAGTTTTAAAACTCCAAACCTTCCTTAGTCGTAAGCCTATTACATATTAGAAATATTTAATGAGTATAAGACTCATAATAGCCATTTAATTTTTTTTTTTATAAGACATCCATTTCAAAATATTGATACTAAACCATACGGATATTGAAATATATCTAAAATGTTACCCTGTCCAACCAATTATCTATAAACTTTAGGGTTAATAACACTACAGTCAGAATTTCGATCCTATTGGATGCGTCTGTACCTAACGATAATTATGCTTATCCTAATGAATGTGTTACAAGTGGTATTCCCATCGTGGCAAACACGAGTGGAGGCGTAAATATCTTTTCTATCATAGGTGCTGAAATTAAAACAATATTATCATTGATTAACATTGATATTGTTTCTCAATAAATATTTTCAAACTGCACCAGTTGGTAAATATTTAATTTCAACTCTTTAAAAATTTCCATACCTATAATTAAAGGCAACCAACGAGAATGAAGCACTGAAACCATTTGTTATAAACCAAGTCGTAACTTACGTCAGAGAAGACCTCTATTAAATCAGGTATATAGCTTCGTTTTTAAAGAAATATGTCGAAAAGACATCCTATATATATAGATTATTGTACAAACATTTATATAAATACTCATTTATAGAGTTTTACTAAAGTTCATTATTTACCAAATCATAGACGTGCGAGGAATGTTTCATAGGATGGCTACACAATTTTTACTAGATTGAGTTTATATTTACTGCTTCACTTTTGCCCGAATTAAAATAAAAAACCTGTCCAAGTGGCAGTATGTATTACAAGCTAGAAGGGCTGCTCACTCCGGTCTCCTGCTCATAAACTTGTGCGCAAAATAGTTGAGATTAATCTTGATAACACAAAACGGGTGTTGGAAGTCCAGTGCTTCATATTATTTCTATTTGCTCCAATCGTACTCAGTTTCATTACCATTATTAATAGCCGCTGATTATGTCAATTTTTGACCAGTCACACTTTTCAAAATTTACATAGATATTAAAATTTTAAAATGACCAAATGAATAAACGTCCATTGTATAGTTACACTGTGGACTTTGTGATTCCCACTATTTCAATTATTTTTCTCATGAAAACAGTTGCTGATTTGTAAACTTTTAGCTTATAGGCTTTTGCCAGCTCAAATTATTGTTTATTACCCTGTAAATAACAGAACAATGTTTCAGGTTCATCACAATACTATTGTTGTTTTTCATTTGATTCTTCTTTTCAATAATCATAAAAGATGATAAAGTTGTTCACGATAGATTAGAGCCCCTTACTGTCCTAACTTGTCGAGTTGTCAAGTGTTTTCTGATTTATTGGAAAACTGAACCCCCTTTTGAAACATTGTCTTCACATATACGTAGTTATCAAACATGGTATAAGAATATTTTTATTTCGAAACCTTTTTGTAACCATTTAGATATAAGATGCTAAGCATGTGGCCTAATGTGCCACAACTTGCAAATACAACAAAACGCTACTATATTTTACATTTTGTATTGTGAGAACGTATAATTCAGATCGTTAGAAAAGATAAATGTATTTTGAAACAACAAACAAAAAAGTCGGAGAAAATTGGGAACAAACGGTGATAACAAAAATAACAGAAGTGATAATAAAACTAATAAAAGAAAAGAGAAAATAAAATATTAAAGGTAACTGATAAAGAACATCTAAACAAAAAACAGTCAAACCTCTGTTTAAAAAAATTAAAATCAGGGATACGAAAGAATAAAATTATAACAAAAGAATTTGTCTAAATAGTAGAAACGGGTCGCACCAAACATGCTCACCCTTTCAGCCGTGGTGGCAATATAATGTGACGGTCAATCCCACTATTCGTTGGTAAAAGAGTAGCCCAAGAGTTGGCGGTGGGTGGTGATGACTAGCTGCCTTCCCTCTAGTCTTACTCAACTAAATTAGGGACGGCTAGCGCAGATAGCCCTCGAGTAGCCTTGCGCGAAAATCAAAAACAACAATAACACTTGTCAATTGTCTGAACTTGGTATTAAGTTCTAAAGTTATTTCAGAGTTAAACACTTGCAAGAATAGAATTTCCAAATATAATGGAGATAAAGTCGTTCATAGTGCAATTATAAGTATCTGATAAAACTTACGTTTACATGCATCCCGTGAAGAGGCTCCAGGGTTTGTAAATCGTCTTGCTGGACAAGCCAAACATTTATAGGATCCAAAATAATCACTATAATGATCCTTGGGACAGGGGACACATTCTTCTTGTTTTTACTTCTGAACTGTCCAGGAGGGCATGGAACTTAAAGAAAATAATAATTTTTAACATATGTATTTACCATATCGTACACACCAAAAAGTTGATAAAAACAAAGGAATTAAATTGTATAAGGAAGTTACAACTGTCAGTAAATCAGTACAGGATAAGTATTTCATAGAATTATTCTTTGTAAACAGTACAGAGAGTGATGACTGGCGTGTTTTTATATATAAATTATGTATCGTATCTTTATATTCAATGCCTATATATATGCTTGCCTTTTTGTTAGGTTTCTCTCTCTTATAAAAAACAGTAAACAGTAAATTTTACTTTTGAATAAAGAGAATCAACAACAAACTCTTAAACATTTAGTTCTATATATAAATCTGTTAGTGTTTATAAGCTTTCTGTAAGAGCTGCTTTATTAATATATTTCCCAAAAGAATTATCAGATACCTTGTACCAATAGAAAAAAGATAGTGAAGAGCTATTTGATATAGTGTGTACGTGTATATATATATATATATATATATATATATATATATGAAAACACATTTTTTATGTATTGTAAATCGACTTATACTTGTTTAATTAAAGTTATTACATAAAAACACACATTCATAAAGCATAAATACTGGTTTCGTATATAAAAGAATACTCTACAGTTTCCACAATAAGGTACTCTCTGATAATTTCTTCAACAATGAAAATATTTTCCAAGATTTTTCATGTAAAAGGTTTATATATGTTTCAAATTCACTCTGTGTTAAACTATGAAACATTCAGTATGGTTTAAAATTTACTAATTAATAAAATACTTTTCATAATTTTGTTTATTTGTTTCGAATTAAGCACAAAACTACACATTAGCCTATATGTGCTCTGCTCACCACGGATATCGAAACCCAATTTCTAGGGGTGTGAGTCTTCAAACATACGGCTGTGCCAGCGGGGGAAATTTTCATAAAGTAACCGCTTTTTACACAAATAATACTAAAACGTGGCCTGGCATGGCCAAGCGCGTAAGGCGTGCGACTCGTAATCCGAGGGTCGCGGGTTCGCGCCCGCGTCGCGCCAAACATGCTCGCCCTCCCAGCCGTGGGGGCGTTATAACGTGACGGTCAATCCCACTATTCGTTGGTACAAGAGTTGGCGGTGGGTGGTGATGACTAGCTACCTTTAGCAGTCTTACACTGCTAAATTATGGACGGCTCGGTGCAGTGACCTAACACCCTACTCACTTAAATACTTGTTGAAGAATCCGCAAGCGATTGCGGCCCTATATTCCTAGATGGAATCTAACTAGATGGTGATAACTAACACTAAAACGTAAATATTAGAAAAATGTTTTTAATGTATGATATTTTCCACAATACACTTACTAATGTTTTTGTTAACAGTTTGTGGGTAATTGTTTGTATTTTTGAGACAAGATATATGTAAACTTATTCTGAAACACGATGCAACGAATAATTGAGAACAAATGAACCTCGGGCCATTTGATTAGTAGCCCGCAACGCAGTACCCTAGGAAACACCTGCCATTTCTATCACGTATAGGTCGCATAGAAATTTTATGAGAAACTTTTATGTGATAATGTAATCAGTACAGGTGTTTTACTCTTGTAATATTTCGTTTTAACTAAAAGTCACGAAAATTTTATAACATATATTGCTTACTCCACATATTATCATGAAACATGTTGTGTCCATCCAAGTTACTCTGTGTCTCTGTGTAAAAAAAATTCAAATTCAAAGCCGATTTTTCATCATCCTCTCGAGGAAAATACACTTGAAGAATATACCAGCAAAAACACTTCACAACGTTTCAGTAAAAGCTTTTAAGTTGTACTTTATGTTTTATAGTTTTCTTTTTAAATTAATGTAAACACATATTTATACGAAGAATAAAAACAAAAGTAAATCGTTATTCACAACTTACAGCAGTCACTTTTCTCTAACACGTATCCATGTGGACAGACGATGTTGTTATCTGGTGGCAAATAAACTGAAATAAGAAATTAAATAAAACTGTAAAAAGTGCCAAGTTATCCATTTTACTGAAAAATGTTGAAAAATTTTTTCTGTGTGTTTCAGCACGAAGTTTTAATGACGATATTTCAAATTGTCTAACTAAATTTTTCTATTTATAAACGCTTTTATAATTTTTTTCTAAATTTATAAATGCAAACATTCAGTTAGTTAAACATGTTAAGTTGGAATGTTTATATTACATCACTACTCTGTAACATAGATGAATCTTATGTTGACGTGATACTAACAGGCAATATCTTTGTTTACTTTGAAAGTTTAAAACCAAAATAATACATAAGACTAGAAACTGTGTATGAAGAATTATGGAAAATACTCTAATAGAAAGATTGAGAATTTTTAACATATTTGAAAGTAACTGAAGTAGCTTCGAGCTTCCCTCACAAAAAGACTGTCTCTGTGGGCGAAGAGAAACAACATATTATTTTCCTCTAATTTTTACATAAACAGATGAGTAGAATAAAAACAAAAATTATTATTCACAACTTACAGCCATGATTTTCCTTAACATGTTTCCACAAGGACAGTTGATGCTGTTATGTGGTGCCAAATAGATTGAAATAAAAAAAATTAAATAAAACTGTAAAAAGTGCCCAGTTAACCATCCTACTGAAAATTGTTAATAAATGTTTACTTTATGTTTGCACAAAAAATTTTAATGGAGGTAGGTCAAGTTGTCTAATCATTTTTTTCTGTCAATAAACAATTTTACTTTTCAATTGCAAGTAATATTTACAAATCTAAACTATAGGTTTGTTTAACATGTTATGTTGAAATGATTATATAACACAACCTTTCAATATCATAGATCAATCTTTTGTTAACTTGATTCTCGCAGTCAACCTATTTGATTAGTTTGAATGTTTACAGCCAAATTATTACATAAGACTAGAAATTATGCCTAAATTATTATGCAAAATATTCTGAAAGAAAGATTGCGAGTCTTTAACATTGTTAAAGGTCATTGAAGTAACTTCGATAATGGCCATTCAATGTAAGTAAAACGATCTCATGTATGACTTATAATATTCAATGCATCCTCACTTCCATTACAAGCTGGACGAAGATAAGCAATGGCTTCTGAGTGCCATCATCTGATATAATCTTTGCAGTATTTTTTATTTTAAATCTTTCAGCCTTTTTGAAGTCTTGAAAAAATAAGATTTATTAGTGAAGTTTATCTGGCAAATGCTTAAACTAGCATTTGAAATTATAAGTAATTTTATTACACTTCACTAACAAGGTAGAAAGTTTGTTAGCAAGTGGTCTTCTGAGCGTCCTCAGTCTCTTCTCCAATTCCCCCGTGAGAATATAAATCGAGAAACCAGCCACCGAAAGGAATTACCTAAATAACATCTCTTGCCACAACATAAATTCGATTTTCATAGAACACCTAAATATCATGCATAAAAATTTGGATGCAAAACAACGAACAGAAATGGAAGAAAATTAATAGGTTTTAGTACAAAGTAATGATATGCCAATAACGGTAGCCATATACTCGATTTTTTGCCTAACCTCATACAGTAAGAGAAAATAATTTATAGAGCTTAATGAGGAAAAGGTGTTTATAACGACCACTTATGTATTTGGTTTGTCTTCAGTCTCCCAAATCTATAAAAAAAAAGTATCCCATCAAATATAAAAATTATACTACAAAATAACAAGTTGATAAGAATGGAAAACATTTTGAGCAAATTGTTACCAAACGCCACAAGTCAAACTGTCGCGAAACAATCTGAAATTGTTTTGTCAAACAATCACGGAATGCCTTACAAAATCCGACAGAGAAATAATATCGCTACACAAACGTTTAGATAACACAAAACAACAACTAGTAAAATCATACACAACTTCTAGATCTCATAAAAAACCAACGAAGAAAATACATAGAAAAGAGAGACCAGGAAGTAAAATGCAGTGAAACACACTAAGAAATAAATTACAAAAAGTCAAACTTCTAAAGCAAGAAAAATAGAAGAACTTCTTATCCCAACTCAGTGAAGTGACAGAACCAAAACAACTCTAGTCACACTTAAAATTGTTCACAAATGGATAAAATACACTATGAAAATTCCAACCACTTGGACAGAACAACACCGTAACACGCTCAAAATTCCAATTCCAATTAATCATGGTAGTCGTTCTGGTTTTTAAATCTCACAGGAAAAACCAAAGAGGCAATCCAGGGGAGCTCAAAAACTTTTGTTTATCTTCAGTCCCGCACGCTTTCAGGGGTTAGACATAACTTGAGAGGTTGGGTTAAATCTTGATGTTTTGGATGAGAGATCTGGGAGTTAGAAAGAGCTGAGAAGAAGCTCGAAGAGGTCGTTGCTCATGGTGCCTCTAAATTTTATCTTGCGTTTAGGACTTCTGGTGGTGAAACCAGTGATTTAACATAGAGATCCAAGTTGCATCCCGCCATGTGTTACGTGAGGAGGCAGTAAAGCGAAAAGAAAGAGTGATGAGAGAAAGAAGAGAGAGGGAAAAGAAGAAGAAAACGGAAAAAAAAAAAAAAACACGCGCGCGCGAGAGGAGAAACAAAAAAAGTTATATAGACAGCAATAGGTCCTTTCAGAGCCGGAATGACGGAGAGCTAAAGGTCCGATGGCAGGAAATTTAGTTGTGGGGGAAACCGAAGTGCCCGGAGAAAACTACTTTCACTGGGCGAGCACCGAATAATCTACCCGCCCAGTGCCCAATCCTAAAATGTAGAACGTTATAAACATATAAATAAGATAATACTAATCGGTATGGTTAATGATTCAGTTTTATGGTGAGGTGTATTTGACCCAGGGCTGAGGGATATCAGCTAGTTGAGATAATTGACATGTTTGAGTGTTTCTGTCTTTGGCTTTGGTGCAGTAGTGATCAGTTAGTTTAATGAACCGGTCTTGTATTGATAGAAGATCGGTTAGTGTTTCAAGGTATGCCATGGGGAGTGTAGTTGGTCAGCTGAAAAGCGATTCTGACTGAGTGGTTCTGCAGATTCTGTAGTACCGAGTATTGGTACTCGGACATGCTACATGTGACTGCATTACCATATTCGAAAAGGGGTCTAATGAATGATTTGTATATAGTGAGAATGATTTTTGAGGAGCATCCTTTATTAGGGCCACTAATACGTTTTAGAAAGAATATTTTATTACTTGCTTTACTAATGATGTTTTGGAAGTGTCGGGTCCAAGTTAAGTTCCGGGACAAGGTGAAACCTAGGAATTTGATTGTATTACTAAAATGGATATCGACGTTATTGAGGCTTAATTTTATATTTTAGTTTTTTTCCCTATACTTATTGAGGTTTCGATGGAAGGCTTATGTCTTGGTGGGGTTTAACGCGACACGCCATATATTGCACCAATGAGTGACATAGTCGAGTATTGCTTGGACCTTGTTAGCTGCTGTGTGGGGTTTGCTGGAGGTGCTCCATATTGCTATGTCATCGGCATACTGAGAAATGAGGGTATAATTAAGGAAAAGAAAGGGTATTTCATTAACATAAATGTTGTACAGCACTGAGCTGAGCACCGAGTTGGCGGAGGGTGGTGATGACTAATTGCCTTCCCTCTAGTCTTACACTGCTAAATTAGAGACGTCTAGCACAGATCTAATCCTACTTGTTGATAGATGAGGTTGGTGAAAGACAGTTTTCCATCCGCGTTACGCAGATTCCGCCATACAGAGGATCCTTTATAAGAGAAATCTTAATGCTGCAAAATTTTGATATTTCCGGCTTGTACAGGTTTCCGCCCTATGCAATTTCCGGCTTAGACCGGCTTTACTATATAAATACAGGTTTGCTGTGGTGCAGGGCCGGATTAGGGGCAACTGATGCCTAAAGCACAGCCCAACAATGGTGCCCCCTCTCTGCCCTTCCATGGTTTAACAGAAAGACATGAAGATTCAATAAGTGCTGAAAGTGAAATGAAAGTTTGAATATTTATAATCCTTCTTCAGTTTCCTTCCAGTTCAGACCCTACAACTATATTAAATAATAACTTTTTATTTTACTTATTTAACAGACTGTGCATTGATCAAGATCAAGCAATGACTGAGGCCTTTTGTTTAGAAATGAGGAGGGAAATCACTTCTCTGATTAATGATAACTAAAAAGAATTATTTTTACTGTACGTTTGTTTTAACTCTGACTGAACAGTTCTCACTTTGATGTTAACAAAAATGAAAAATTTACTTAAACTCTTTTATTTAAAAAAATTCTCATTTTGATGTTAACAATTTCTCACTTTAAACTTAAAATCCTGTAAGAAAATTATTTACCTATACCTTAATATTTATTTAAATTTTAAAAAGTTTTCTTCAAGATTTTTTAACTGCAAAGTCTTTGATCAAGTCCTGAAAACTAATTTGGCAAAATAAATCTGCTTGTATGCTTAGCAGAAACAAGGCATCCAGTCTGTCTTGTTGCATAATTGTTTTGTTGGGATTATTAATATGGTTGAGTTGAGAAAATGAACGCTCAGCTGTACAATTTGTGACCATTGATCTCAATAATATACGCAATGCAATGTCTCTGTTAGGAAACACACTCAATTTTGTCTTCTGAAATTATTTTATAAAGTTGAGCGTGACTGAATCTGGTTTTTTACAGTTTTTGTTGCACTGAACGTATGGCGTACATACAAGTGAAACTGCTAAAGCTTGACAGAGATATAAGTGTCTAAGTCCTCTGGGTAAGCATCAATTAGCTTTTAGGAACACTGAGTGTACCTTTCAGTTTCAGCAGATGAAGTGACATCATTTGGCACATCACTTAGGAAAGAAAATTTGTTTGCTATTTTTTTGTACACCTCTCCTCTTCTTCTCATCTGGGTTTCTAGTTTGTCAACAAATGTGTAGAAAGTGGTGATACGAAGTTTATTTCTGGCTTCCAGATCTATTTCTTGTGCGTCTCCGTCATTGAGTACCTTCTTTCTGACACGTTTGCGAGTTTGAGCTGCATTGTAATCAACACTGTCATTCATTCTTTATTATTTGCGTTCCATTCCACAGGAAGTTGATTCTTTCTTAAATTTTTGAAATGGCGCGGATTTTCACTTTTATCTATTACCCATGGTTTCTTTAATTTTCCATCCGTTAAAGTCCGTAGATGGTCAGCTAATTACCCATACAGATCTATACGTTTTAAAGTTCACATCCTCATTTTGCATAACTTGACTTGCTTTATGAAAATTTTGCAAAATCTCATCCCACACGATCATCATGAAAACAAATTATAGCTCTTGCATCTTATTTGCAATATTGTCTGCTTTTCTTCTAGTGTCTCTCTTTTGTGACTGGTTTTCAACTGGGCATTCTAAAGTTTCCAAAATCTTAAAGAAAGACTTCAAAATTGCTGTTGTTGCTATAGCAAGTGCCTCCCATCTGGTATCACAGAGGGATTTTAACACACTTTCATTTCCAAGACAAGTTTAAGAATTATCCACCAGCTGGTTGAGGCTGAAAAAATGTATGGAGCAAATGCATTGTAGAGAAAAATTAACTGCCACTTGACAGCCATCAACAGCATTTCAGCTTACCATATTTAGTGAACGGGCTGCACAGGGCACATATATGGCAAACTTATTTTCTTCTAAAATCTTTAGGTGCATCCCTTTATAACACCCAGTCATGTTAGCAGCATTGTCGTAAGACTGACTCCTATATTTTGAAAAATTAAGTTTGCAAATTTCACGTAAGTACTGCAATACCTGGTTTGCCATTTCCTCACCAGTATAACTTTTCAGTTCCAAAAATGTTCAAAAGTGTTCAATAGGCTGCCTGTCTTTCAAATATTGAAGTACAACACTTAAATCATCTATATGTGACAGATCTGATGTCGAGTCAACTGATAAGCTAAAATAACCAGAAGAATTTACTTTATTAACAATTAACACGTGGTTTTGGACAAATAAGGATTTCCTTTTCAAGAATTTCCATATTTAGAAATGTGCCCTGCTAAAATTGGATCAAACTGACTTGGATCAAGCAGCCCTAAAAATTCCCATTCTGCAGTAAACCAAAATTCTCATCTGTTCCTCGAAAAGCCAAACCACGTTCAGCTAACGTACGAATAACACCTATTACACGCTCCAAAACATGTTCCCATTTATTGCACATCTCCTTCAATTTGTTTTTCTAACTCTTGTCGCAAGCCTAAACATTGTCTGCGAGTTACGTATGTCAGCATAGAGTCTCGATAAGTAGTGTTTCTTTCATATGATCAATTACAATAGTACTTTGCCAATCACTGAACCCTTCCTCCTTCAACAAAATAAGAGGAAAATTTAGGGGCAAAAAATTTACAAACAAAGCAGTAAACTGATCCTGTTGATGGTGAATACTATAACCATTCTTTCTTATATTGCTCAGCATTGGCATTCACCCCAAATAAAAGCTTTTGAGAACAATATTCCGTTGGTTTGCCACTACTGAAAGTCCGGCAAGATTTGCCAAATAGCCCATGTGGTGTTGACGGTCAGTGAGTTAAGAAGCAATCCAATAAGCCACATCATCAGCAGAAATATCGAGCCACAACCCTGGATCTTTTGCTTTAGTTTCTTCATCTTTTGTAAGCTGAAGCATTTTACCGTAGTCCAGTAAATTTTCATTTTCAGTAATTATTTCAACTTCAGACTGTCTTGTAGAGCAATGTGCATCACCATTAACACTAGAGATATCAGGAGAATTTACATGCAAAGTGAGATCAGTTGTGAGACTTGTGCCAGTTGATCCAGCCTGTGACACCTCAACGTCATCATCAACTTGAAATGGAGAAAGTGGTACGTGTAGGTGTGGAGCTTGGTTCAAATTCAATCTTGTCAGAGTCAGATGCAATACAAATGACTTCTGATGGCATAGATGGGTTTTGATTTGGAAGATTATGTTGTGTAGGTGAAAAAATTAGTCAGATTTCCAGTCTTGGCCACTAAATCCAAAGCCTATGGTTGGTTCTTTTTTGCCAGTTTTCTCTTTTGTGCACCACGTAATTGAACAAGTTCAGTGGCGGCGCCAGGATATTTTCGTTGGGGGCTGAGGGGGTCTGAGGTTAACTGTGGAGGGGCTTCCCAAAATGCCATCAATATGAAGTATAGATGGTAAATTATAATAATGTAAATACCAAGGTACATTTCAGAAAGGTGTGCTATTTTGAACTGAGCTTTTAATGCAGTTTTTATTGGAAACTCATACTCTGATTAATAATTCATTATTACAAATTAGAAATAATCTGCTTATGAAAACATGCGTATATGTAAAAGAGGAAACTCACCTAAATTCCACTCAAGGTAATACATAATAATAAAGAAAATCAAGATTAGCTTAGATTGAACATTTAATATACCATTAAAAGTAAAGCTACAAATCAAAAGAAATATAACATAAAGACATAGTTTACATAACAGAAACGAATTATCCCATGTGAAGTTAATACACTCTGAGGAAAAGTAAGGTCACTATCAGGCTAACTATCTTTCATCATGTTGTGTTTATAGTTAATATTACTTCAAAACAATGCGCCTGTTCTGGTGATTGGCAGCAAATGTGTGTATAACAGTATCAACATCGAGTTGTTTTGCCCTCCTGGAGTTTACTGATATGACAGCAAGGTTGCTTGTGCGGTTGTTACTACTGATGTTGCGCAAGTATGTCTTGAGAAGCTTCAAACATGAGAAACTTCTCTCACAAGCAGCTGAAGTGACAGGCAGGGTCACAGCGATGCATACAAGTTTGTGGAGATCCATGAAAGCATCCTTGAATGGTTCCAGCATGGTTGCAAGCTCCAATGGTGTGGATACTTCCTGGCAATTATCCAGTTCAACTGGTGGACCTCCACTGTGAGGTCATCCTCTTCCACACCATAGTTTGCTGCCATTCCTAAGAGTGCTTGCTTGTCCAGAAATGTGGAGTGTTTGGATAACAATGCAGTTATCCATTGATAACAATAATCTGCTTATTATTGTTATAATAATAACAATACAAGTGACTTCTGATGGCATAGATGGGTTTTGGTTTGGAAGATTATGTTAACTGATCTTAACATAATCCAAAGCCTATGGATCATGGAATCTTTGCTAAGATTCTCTGTTCTCAATACAGAACAGTTGGTTGTTCTGTAATGGAAATACTCAGGATGGAGAAAGCAGCAGCTACCAACTGCATCATTAACTCTAGAAGAGAAAATTTTTAAGCAGTCCAGCAGCACACAACCCCTTTGTGGCTAATTTTCACAGCGTGAAATCATTTTTCAAATTTATTTTAACTCGTCCATTTGCTGCTCTTAGTTGTCAGTTGATTTTATATTGGTGTTGCGAATCATATAATATAAAATTATTTCCATTTGTGTTACGATATGCCTTAATATTTCATGTAAAATCTCTAAAATCTCTTTCCGACTGAAGATAAAAGAAATCTCAATAGAAATTCTCATCTTTTATGTCAATAGCAAAGAGATGAGTTCTGAGTTGAATAATGTTACTGTTATTGTACATGAAGTAGTTGGCTCTGTTCTACATTTTTTACCTCTGACCCAGGACTCATGGTCTCTTACTTTTATAACATTTTTCTCTGTTGTGTCTTTGAAAGATTTTGTTCAGCATTTCCAACAGCGTGCTTTTACTTCTTGTTCTTTAGATGAGGATCGGATAACTTTACCTTCATACTTCACCACCTTGATAACTCAGATATGTGATATTCTTTTCTCTTACTCTGGTTGTTTCTGCAGATTTATGGAAAAACTTATTACATTTGTCTCAAACATCCTGACATTTTTCTCTTTCCATACAAGGTATCCAGATTTATGCAACTTCTTTTCTGTTACATCTTCATGTTGAATCTTTATTTGCCACATTCTCCTCAATCTTGAAATTCCTACTGTGTGGCCTGTCATTAGAATCCTTCTTCCCTTGTACTCTAGTTTGTTGGATATCTTTTTTCCAGTGTGGGGATTTTCTTCATTTACTGCAGCATTTTCTCACCATCAGTATGTTTGTATTTTGCTTCCTCTGCATTAATTCCCCAGATGCACAGTTAACTTGTATTCTTGGATTTGCTTGGCCATGATGCCTTTCTTTCTGATGGTAGATTCCCTCAGTCTTATTTCAGGGACCTCTGGTTGGCAACTATCCTTCTAAAAGATGTTTTAGGGCTGTTTCTTATTCTTTTGAACTGTAGGTGAGATGGGTGTCTACAGTTGCCTCTTCTCACTCTGGATTAACACTTACGTTTAATTAATGTGGATAGCTTCTGACTGCCTCAAGGATCCATAGGTGCTGTGAAAACTAATGGAGTCACTGCTTAGTCCTGTGAACTTCATCCTCCATAGGCACTTCTTTTTTCTGATTATTTGGCAGCCTGAACATTTCAAGGAGTACTAAGAGATTCTCACAGAGACAATCCCATTTGGTCTTGAGATGTTCAGGCTTGTCATGATTCATCCTTGCTACCTTATTATCTGTCAGTGGGAAAGACTAAATCATAGTAAAAGGAATGCAATCAGATTGGAGGGTAAGATATGTTGGTTGTTGTCCAGCAAAGAATACAGAGGACAGTATAGCTATATATATATATATATATTTATCAAGTAGTATGCTAATGAAGTCTTGGAAGTTGAGAAGCTCACAGACATATGGATATACCTTCCATGGACAGGAGTATACATGAAAAGTGTAGGAATGTCCCTTGACCAATGCAATGGTTTTATCACTCTTCTGCTTTGAGAGCATGTCACAGTTCTAATTGAGCAGTTATGATTCTTTTTATAACTAACATATCTAATTAAACTCCTTTCCAATTGAAATTCACCTGACGTGACATTTCCAATCCAAACTTTTGCCATTTAAGATCAAATTCTTGACTATTTTAGCCATCTTTATTCAACTAGCCAGTTATTTTTGTACTTCTTTACCAGTTCTTCTTAAGTATCCAGCGTGATGAATGATAGAACATCTATGCATTGGAGATAAATACAACCAGGACTTCCTCTTAAGGGTAGAGCTGGACTATGTTACTAGCTCCAAGACTGTTGGAGCTGGTTTGGTGCTCACCATAACCTAGCCCATCATAAAGCTCAATACATCTATCACTGTGCTAGCTCTATTGTCTCCCAGGCCAGTTAGTCCCCATTAGCTACAGTAGGTCCTGCATAATTCAATTCTGTAATGGAAATACTCATGATGGAGAAAGAAGCAGCTACCAACTGCATCATTAACTCTAGAAGAGACAAATTTTTAAGCAGTCCAGCAGCACACAACCCCTTTGTGGCTAATTTTCATGACACAGGACTTTGCATAACCAGTTATAAAGCATGGAACCTCCTTCTGAAGTGTATTATAATAAAAACTGATAATACCAAATATGTTCTCCCCTTCAGCTTGGAGCATAATGTCCCTAAGCCAAAGAAAACTTTTTCCAGAGTCTCGATCGTCTTGAGATTTGACAAGGTTCTGGGAGGGTTAGTGTGGAACAGATTCCCAAGAAATGCCTACTACTTTTGAAACAGAGACACGGTGATGGAAGCCATCACAATAACCA
Source organism: Tachypleus tridentatus (assembly GCF_004210375.1). Taxonomy (NCBI): domain Eukaryota; kingdom Metazoa; phylum Arthropoda; class Merostomata; order Xiphosura; family Limulidae; genus Tachypleus; species Tachypleus tridentatus. The sequence goes on along the minus strand of NC_134832.1, from coordinate 73,203,955 downwards.
CCACTGAAACAGTTCAGGCCAGTAAGCTACTGACAAGACCATCACTTGTCATTATGAAGAGGCATCTACATTAGTGACAGCCAAGCCACTGCCATTCAAGTGACACTAATGTAGATGCCTCTTCATAATGACAAGTGATGGTCTTGTCAGTAGCTTACTGGCCTGAACTGTTTCAGTGGAAATACTAATTAACCATCTACCAGCATATAACATTAAAGTTGGGTGAAGTATTTGTGGAATACAAATACTAAGTATATTCAATATGTGTAAGTTTTCAAGAAGTACATAGTTATTTTATAACATATCTACATATAGTACATAGAAAATAGCAGAGCGAAAAATGTTATACAAAAGCATGGGTAGCACAGTTACGAGAGAAAGTGTTCGTACACCTGCGTCGTAAGTAGTTTTTTCCTCATAACTTAAAAAAGTATCACTATTAGGATAATGAAACTACAGTATATTATAAATATTATACTGATACACATTTACATAGAGTTTTATGTGTATTGAACAACAAATAAACTGTTTATAAATAAATAACCAAACAGAGGAGGTGCAGAAAGTGTTCCTGCATCCACTTTAATGGCCAAAGTGTGTATTTTCTTCCATTCTTCTTTACAGAAGGCCTCCAACTCTTGCAAGTGTTTCGGATAACGCTGATGAACTCTGGTCTTCAACTCATGCCAAACGTTTTCAATTGGATTGAGATCGGGTGACCGCGATGGCCGCTCCAGAACGCTTATATGGTTCCTCTGCAACTAGGATTGCACATATTTCGTTGTGTGCTTAGGGTCATTGTCGTGCTGGAAGATCCAACGACGCCCAAGCCGCAAGTTCTCAGCATCATTCTTGATACAAGTGCCTAATGTATCAACGTACTCTTCTTTTTTCATGATTCCGTTGACACAGTGAAGGCTGCCTACACCAGAAGAGAAGAAGGAACCTCATAGCATGATCGAGCCACCTCCGTGTTTTACTGTACGGACGGTGTTTTTTGGAAGATTTCGTTATCCCTTACGGAAAATATAGCGAACATCATTGTGGCCGAAAAGCTCGATTTTACTCTTCCAATAGGTAAAGGGTTAAGCTACATGCTTTCTTGCATACCTCAATCGTGCTTCTAAATAAACAGGCTTTAAATATGGAGTTCTACGAGGACGGTATGCTTTGAACCCAGAAGAGCGTAACATGTTCGTAACTGTAGAGATGCTTACTTCAACCCCACTTTCCCTTACCAGTTTCTGTATGTCATTACGTGTTAAACAAAGGTTCCTACTAACTTCTCTGAGAACCTTCCTCTTGGTTCTCTCTGGAATTTTGGCGGGGCGTCCGGAACGAGGAAGGTTAGCAGTTGATTCTGTAAGCTTAAACTTGGCAATTATGCTTTGAACAGTAGATTTCGGCACATTAAGTTGTGTAGCGATACCGGAAAGAGACACACGAGACTTGTATTTTACAATAATTCGGTTTTTTAAATCACTGGACAGTTGTTTCCTGTTCGCCATGATGACCAAGCAGATAATGACGAAGACGGCGATAAATTGCCCGAAGTAATTTTTTTGCTGGCTAAATTCAAATAACTATGAAGCCAGTGTCTAGTTCTAGAATGGTATAATGTAGTTTATTCGCCAAACTAAACAAAATTTTTACGGGAATATCAGTGTTTTCACACGTTCTGAAATGTACGAACACTTTCTGTTCCTCCTATTTTTTGTTATTTGTTTATAAACAGTTTATTTGTCCTATAATTTACATAAAAATTTATGTAGATGTGTGCTAGTATAATATTTATAATATATTGTACTTCTATTAGCCTAATTGTGATACTTTTTAAGTTATGAGCAAAAAACTACTCGGGACGCAGGGGTACGAACACTTTCTGTCGTAACTGTGACTTATCAACCACAACACCAGATATGAAAGATATAAGCTTGAGGCTTTAATGAAAGTAAGCTAAAAGCAATATTCTAGTCGTAACCTCAGGGAAAAACAGAATTCCCAACCTAGCATCAGGCAGACATGGTGTTTTGAGAAAACTTCAATTGTTAGATAAAGCAAGCAACAAAGTGAGCTCATACCATAAAAAAAGCAGTTAATGGATTGTGTTGAAAGACTAGAGTGAACTACTTCTAGCAAAGAGTACCCTCCATTATAAGATTTGTCTCTACACACTAAATTAATTGTCATGGATGATTTCGCCAAAGATATTAGATAAGGGACAGAAATAAATTCTGTAAGTGCCAATAACAAAGTGGATTTTTGTGCAAAGGCCCTTCTTGCACCAATCAAGTTAAAAAAAAAACTACTTTTGAAAACAGGTATGATAAACTTTTCGAACAATTGGAAAATCACTAAAAATTATGTATATAATTCCACATTTCTTACTCTAACTAGCACTTTTCTCATGTCATTGACTCTTCCACAGTTATGAATTTGCTCTAAACTCCTTATCTGACTAGAGAAGAAAGTGACAGTAATCTAGAATGTACAAGAATTTTACCACACAGACTCCTTGTAAGTATGCCATTACTGATCTAGTCTAACAGTGTTTTACTTAAGGTTTAATAATATATAGAGTATGAACAGAGAAAAGTGAAAAAAAAAATTGTACTAAAGAAATAGTAGATTTAATAATGCTTAAAATAGAATTACTGAAAAATACCTCTATTATATGATTTATAAACAGGAATATTTCTCCTGTTAATTGATAACTAATGTTGTATCTATGTTATTGAATATAATAGATGGCTTATTAATGATCATCTAGACTTTCATAATTACTATTGCAAAAAAGAAACCAACAAAAACAACCTTGAGAGTTTGATATAAATAGATTATTCAATAATGTATAAATAAAGAAGTTATTGATTTGTAATTAGTAGTTTCTGCCCGAGTTATTTATTCTTCATGTGAACTTCCTCATGTTGGTGGCTGTGTACTCTGCTTTTGACAGCAAGACACAACATCTAAATAAATTACTTTGTTCCCGAGTGCACCAAATTCTCAACTGCTCCTGTAATAGAGTGTGAGAAGTTCGAGGACAATTGTTTGTTTTGAATTTTGCGAAAAGCTACACGAGGGCTATCTGCGCTAGCCGTCCCTAGTTTAGCAGTGTAAGACTATAGGGAAGGTAGCTAGTCATCACCATCCACCGCCAACTCTTGGGCTACTCTTTTACCAATGAATAGTGGGATTGACCATCACATTATAACGCCCCACGGCTGAAAGGGTTGAGCATGTTTGGTGCGACGGGTATTTGAACCCCCGACCCTCAGATTACGAGTCGAACGCCTTAACCCACTAGGCCATTCAATTATAAAGACTCCAAAGCACTCCCACTGATAGATCTGAATATAAGAAAACGATTTGATATGTCCAACACTAACTACTATATTGGTTTATAAAAATACAAGTTGACCAGTAAGTTTGATTTTTTTTTACTAAAAAAGAAAGTTTTACTAAAAACACTTCTCTAATAGTAGTTATAAATCATATTATTCAAACATATTTATTTATTTGATAACATTTGCTAATTCGACTTCTACACAAGTTGTTAATCTAGATTAAAAAATGCGTTTTCACTTTGAACAGAAATTGCGACAATATTATCTACGTCTAACTGACAAATACAAAATTAACTTTCACAATTGCCTTGCTAATCGATCGATATACGCGATAATTCTCACAGTCTAACACTGAAATGGAACACTCATTGAGAATCCACTAACTTGTTACTTGTATTTATAAACAATGTACCCTCGTCTCTATGTGCTGCTCAAAATTACTAGATTCTTGACATCATCGCAATGACGATGCCCATAAAAAACACTTAAATGAGAAGTATACTTTACAGCAGTATATTCCCAACAAAATATTAATGTTCATGTTCTTTGTAGAGTGTAAATAATTTCTCGCTGAACATTTTAAAAGTTGTAGTTATCACAACATGTAATAATGTTTGACAAACGACGTTTTATAAGCATAAGAGTTTTATTCATGAAACATACGGGTTATATTACTACTTGTTTCGACAGAACATTGGTTTGATAAAGGGCTTTCCTGCTCAAAACTCAAATCTCACACCTTTTATCAGCTTAACCTAAAAATAATTCAGTATTCTTAAAGAAATACTATCGAAAACTTTGACGAATATTTATTAAACGCTTCTTCAAAACGCAATTAAAATATTTGCAATAAAATAGAATAGTTTGGCAGGCCAAGTGACTACAAGTTAACGTAAATGTAATAAAAGCTGCATGGGAAGAGTGTTAGTATAAAATTAGTACTCTACGTAATCAGACGTAAGTAATATTCCCTTTTAATAACTAAATAAGATATTAGGCTTAGTACGGCTTCTTATGAACTACGCTAAATTTTGTATGATGTTAAAAATTAAACAAGTAAATTAAAACTTAAACTTAGGCCTAATGCAAGCTCAGTTATTACTAACGTTAGCATTAATAATATTAGGCTTATATTATTTAATGATTTGGTAAATAAATTAGTACTAGTAATAATTTTCTGTCTGGATATATCATTATTTGTTATATTAATTTTTACGAAGAACATTAACCTACTAATACTAGTAATACCACTGAATCTAAGTGAAGTGAGCTTGAAAATAATACTCAATGTACACGGTAATTTGACCCATCCCCTGTTATTAATAATGGTAATACTGTTAATAAAAGTAATAGCGTTATGTTTTTCGACTTTTCGTAATTGACGCTATTCGTTAAATTAAACACCATACTAATTATTAATAGAAACACTAGTTCGAACATCAAATGTCGGGCAAGGGAACAGACAGGAATAACTTTTGTGAATATAACGGAGTTTTCGTGTTGAAATACTTTTTGTATAGCATTTAAAATGATAGGGTAGTGATAACCCATGGTAAACCGAGCGATACCTGTCGTTATAAATTATTTTTAGAAGAAATGTAAAGTATTAAAATTAAAGATTAAGAAAGTTTGAGTAATTTTATATTGTGTTAGATAGGGAATAAAGATATAATGAATTCCTTTCCTCAAAAAATACAAGTATGGAATGCTTGTCTTAAGTCTCATTATTGTATCAGTATTCTTATCAGTAACAACCTTTGATGTCATTCAGTTTCTTGTTGACCACATCTGTCAGATTAAGTGATCAATAACAATTGCTAATTAAAGAACTTTCTACCCTTGAAATTTAAGACCCTGATTACAATCCTAACTTTATAATAATAGCAGCTAAATTTAATTTTGAATCTACTATATTTATTTTGTAATCAAACAGACTAAAATCATGATTTAACTAGTTCTACTATAAATATCTTATCTTCAAGCTTATTCCTCTAGTTATCCTGTCAAGTTTGTTTATTTATATTTTCCCAAGCTCCCTCACCTCTATGAAAGTTGAGATGATAATGAATATATTATGTTTTCCCAAACATCCAATAACTTAACCTGATTGATAGAACCAATCTATAGCACATAATTCTCCCTTACTTTGAATATTATCCCACAAATTCATCCAGCCTATTTTTATAAACATAACCCTGATAATCTTTCACTTAAGCTTTAGATCCTGCCAAGAAATTCTTACCTGCATTCAGTTCGAGGGAGCTTATTTGAGTGGGCCACATACATTTGTATCTATCCTTAAATTGCAAAAGATGTTCTTATGCTGCTTAAGCAGCTTATTTGATATACAGTTTTGAATATCATTAGCTCTTACATGTGCTACAAACAGTTAATGCTTCTAGATACCAGCAACTAAACTTTTAATAAGCAACTTCTAGTTTGTATGTTCTTTTCACACACACAAAAAAAATACTCAATGAGAGAGCCTTAATTACTTAAACTTAGTGATCATCTCATTACAAATAGTCAAAAGTGTAGATCCATTACAATAGAACCTGAATGCTAACTAAACTCGTCTCCATTGCTTGTAATATTTTATACTTCTGTGTACACTTGTATACCCATTACTTGTTTTCATCCTCTCCCACAACAAACTTTGCTTTAACTTTATTCATTTTCTGTCTTGTTTCCTTGGTTTATGCGTCTAATTTGCAGTTTTTCTCCCTAATTATAAAATCTTCCCCAGAGCCATCTCTAACTTTTTATCAAGTAAGCAAGCTCTGCAAGTGTAATGTGCCATATATATTTGAGCCTTCTGAAAATCACCTAGAAGTTGGATACTTATTTTCAGTTCCTTGTTCTCATGCAGGAGGGAGCACCACTGCATTCTAGAACAGCGTGGTCACTAAATATTTTAGATGCCCTAAGATGGTTCACTGTATATCTTAGTGTTACGTAATAGGTGATCAATTCCTGTATATGTAGCTACTGAAATGTCTAATAATTAATTGTATCAGAAGTGTTGAAACTGGTACCCCAACTTTTATATATTTGGCTTATATAGGAACTGTAACTTGTATTATTATAAAAAACCTGCATGTCAAGCTAAGCATTCCTACTTTGCAACTTGTTTCTACACTACTGTATACCATGTCACACTGAACTTTAATCCATTACAACCAAAGAGAAACAAATACTGGGAAAGTTAGTTGTTTATATAATATATAATATTATATAATTGATTCCTTACTCTAATAGTGGTGATATCTAAAGACTAAGCAGTACTTTATAACCAAAAAAGGAATGTGTAGCAACAAATCATTTATGCCCCATTTACTCCCTCACACCCCAGTATTGCTGGTTCACTGGATATTTTGATGTTATCTGCTTAGTAATTGACACCTTTATATCATTGCAGTGAAATATTTAATAACCACACATAATTAATTAATTAATTAACTGTTTCCCATATGTTGCAGTATAAATGTACTTCTAAGTTTCTCTGAACAGCTCTTGACAAGATTTGAAATAGACCAGGTTTGAAATTACAAAATCAAGAAACAACTTGAGCATAAAATGAAATTTTGACATCTTTGTATCCCTCATAAGGAAGTTATTGAAACATTTTACTTATAATAATGCTAATAAAGAATAAAAAATAGCTATCCAAATAAAATACCTTTCCCAATAAGAAAATTGTTTTTTCACTGCATATCAGACACGTGTATACACATTTATGTGAGTTGTGAAGGCAGAGATTTTTTATCATCAGAAAGCTGATGTGGCACCAGCACGATGGATTTTGTTAACTTTCTGTCAATAGTGAGCTCCCCCCAAAAAAACTATCATTTTGTTATGTGCAGCAAATAAGTGCAAAGGAAATAGCTGGTAAATATTTTCTTGTTTAAATGGAATAAGATGAAGTGTTTTTCAGAACCATGAAATGGGAAATAGATTGCTTGTATTGCTTTATGCAGGAAGCATTTAATTGAATTAATAATTGTAATTTTTTGACCTGTAAAGTATGGAAAGGTAATAATTTTCTGTAGGTTTGAAGACAATTATTTTACGTCATGTTTAGGTAGTTTCATCTTGGTCAGTCTTTCACCCACACCCTTCATTGTGGATTCCTTTATGTGGTGAAGGGACCTCTCAGGAAAGATTTTGTTCAGTTTACCTCCTCTGGACTCTGAACATCTACCCACATGTTTGCCATGTATGGTGACACATGAAGGGAGGAGAGGATCCTGGTGGTTAAGGGTTCTAACCCTAGTACACCACTTTGGCCTTGAATTGAATTCCTGTAGACAGAAAGCCTTGGGATGACCCCTCTAAGATCAATTGGGTTGTCCATTTGAGCTAGGGTCAATCAAGTACCAGTGTTGGATGTTTGCAACAGGTGTTGTGGACATTGTATCTAATGCTGGTGTTTGGGTATAGTGGTCACAAAACCTTTTCATTGCTACAGTATCTTTGTTTGGCATTGTAGTGCATCCCCTCATGGGGCTTCATGGTGGGTGGGGTCAGTGGATGCCTAAACATTCTTTTTTTATTATGGATCCCCCAAATAAAAACGTAAATAAAATAGTGAAAAAACAGTCTATAGGTAAATGACCATGTCTTGAAGATTCTGAGCAGCAATCTTGAACATCTGTAACACCTGTACCTCATTTTCTTATACTAAATTCTTTTTCAGACAAACCTTTAGGACAAATGTCTCCCTTTTTCAATTCAGAAGGGACTTGCTGGCTCTCCAAAGTCAGTCAAAAAGCTGTTCTCTGGTGATATACTAGTGGAAACATCCACATCTAAACACAGTGAACTTCTCTTACATTGAAAGGTGATTGGGGATATACCCATTAAGGTTATGCCATTATACCCCATGCTACTTTGAATTCATCACAAGGAGTTATTGTTGAGAGGGATATGAAGAACATCCTCAAGTCAGAGATTCTTGCTGGTTTCTCCATCCAAGGAATTTCTGCAGTGAGGCATATCGACAGAATAAAGAAAAAAATACATGGTTGAAAACAGAAGGGTTTTCCACCCAATTCACCTGCACATAATTAAAAATGGCTGCTTTGATACAATGGAACTGTCGAGGTTTATGTTCAAATCTGGATCTCATCAAAGCACCAATTGCTTTCTACCATCCTGTATGTTTTTCCTCACAGGAAACATTTCTGAAACCTGCTGTTACAGACACCTTTTGGCAGTTTTCTTTGTACAGAAATGGCAGGTTGTGTGATGGTTAAGTGCATGGAGGGTTGGCACTGTTGGTTGATCAGCATGTGCCCACCATGTCTTTGCCACTCAACACACCCTTGGAGGTTGTAGCCATCCATGTTTCCTTGGATCATACCATCACTGTTTGTTCTCTTTACCTGTCTCCTGAAAATACCTATAATCAGTCAGACCTTGATGCTCTTATTGAACAGTTGCCATTTCCACTTTTAATTCTGGAGAATTTTAATGGACATAATCTCCTCTGGGGAGGAACTGATATTGATGGGAGAAGTTGCTCCATAGAGCATATACTCTCAGATCGCTACCTTTCTCTTTTCAATACTGGTTCTTATATCCATTTTCATGCACCTAGTCAGTCCTTTACTGCTATTGATCTCTCAGTTTGCTCCTTTTTACTATTCTCTCACTTTTCATGGATGATTGAAAATAACCCACCCATGAGGCAGTGATCATTTTCCTATCATTTTGAGAGAGACTGGCTGTGGTCAGTGCCACCTGAAATGCATGCCCCAGTGGAAGTTGGATCAAGCCAACTGGCCTGCTTTCACTGCTCTTGCAGAACTTAATCCTGCCATCATCTGTGCTATCAATAGATACTGCTTGGCAGCAGTGACTGATTGTATTATACAGGTAGCTACTCAATGTATTCCTAAAACCTTGGACATGTTTTCCACGATATCGTCATCCACGGTGGAATCCTGTCTGCTACATGACATGGAAGTCTCATAACAGGCCTGGGATACTTTTCATAGGTTTCCCACATTCTTGAACCACATTGATTTCCAGCAGGCCTGTGCACATGCTCAGCAGGTAAGACATCAAAGCCAGAAGGAATCTTGGATTAAGTTCACAACCAGCATCTATTCTACTACCAGTTCCACAGTCATATGGGACAAGATTCAAAAGGTCAATGGGCAATATAACTTTATCCCCCTCTTGATCTTGCTCTCTAATGGCCAGGAAGTAGCTGATGCCCAGAGCATTGCTGATACTCTAGGTGAAAGCTTTTGCCAGGTATCTAGCACTTCTGCTTCTTCTTCCACCTTCTTCTCCATCAAGACTTGGGTAGAGCTATCACCTCTTTCCTTTCGAGCTGATTGTCTCTATGACTATAATCATCCCTTTAGACTGGTGGAACTCAAACTGGCCTTTCATTGGTCTGGCAGTACATAGTTGGACCTGATGATATACACTATAAAATGCTGCACCATTTTGTGTTGTTGTGTTCTTCTGATTGTTTTTAACCCTAACTAGGCTATGGGCCACTGGTCTATGGCTCTGCCAGGACCTCGACCTTGAAGATGCTGGACCCCATTCATCATCAAGGACTTTGGCTCTGTGCCAGGGCTTTTTGCACTTCTCCAGTTCAGAGCTTGTACACAGAGTCTCATAAACCTCTTTTACACCTCTGCCATTTGCAACTGTCTTTACTGTATGCTTTGAATCTTCAATCCTTACCACAGCATCCTATCTGGGGTTGTGTTTTCCTTCCTCAGTGGGCCATGCCTTTTTCAAAACAGATGATCTGCCATTGCTGCTTCTTTTGGATAATGTTGCTGTATCCACTGGTCATCCCATCCCACCATGGATTATTACAGTCTCCAAATGTGACCTTTCTTTAAGTCATCTGAGAGAAGCAGTTACTCCAGATTGGAAGTACAATCTTTTATTTGCTTAACATCTGATTTCAAACCATCTGTATAGATAGGAATGGAAGGATGGTTCAAAATCAGGTGACTCCCTGAGCTCTGCCATTGTTTGTTGTGGTTCAATGGTTGTGCCCAGAATCTCCTCTGCAGTTTCTGTGTTCACTGCTGAACTGTATACCATTTCTCTTGCCCTGGATCACATAGAAGCTGAGCACTACTCAAATTTCACTATTTAAACTGACTCGCTTAGTTCTCTACTGGCTCTGGAATAACTTCACATTCATTATCACGTTGTTCTCACCAATATTCCAAACTGACCAGCCCATTTCTCTTTAACATCTACTTTTATCTAGTTTTTCTGGATACCAGGCCTTGTTGGCATTTGTGGGAACTAGCTCACCAATACCACAGCTAAATCTGTCTGCTGTGGCGCTATCACTGCTGTGCCTGTTTCATACGTGGTCTATGGTTCTATGTTCAAGGATAGGCTTGATGCCAGTTGGCAGTCAACTTGGAATAAGCAATGTGAAAACAAGCTTTTCTAAATAAAACCCTATATTGGACTTTGGTTGTCTTGCTTCCATAAGGATCAGAAAGAGGAAGCTATCCTAACTAGAATACATATTAGTCACAGTTTTTAACTCAACATTTTGTTTTATCTATGATTGATGCACAAGTGTGCTGTCTGTGTGACACACAGGTCACAATAAGCCACGTTTTACTGTCTTGTCGTCATTACGACTCTCAACGATGACACCATTTTAAACATGTTTTGCCCTAAGGTTTATCTATAACTTTGGACATTGTCATTGGAAATGGTGACACTGTCCAACTTACAAAGTTTTTAGTTTTTTAAAGGCCATTAACATTTTTAATGCTATTTAAGTTTTTAATTTATAAATTAGGCCTTTTTTTATGATTCCTTTTTAAGAAGTAAAGTACAACTAGTTTGATACAAAATTAGAAAATGGCCTTTATGTCAAATAACTCAAAACCAGGACTGGAATGGCTAACTTCAGGTGTCTAACACTAATGTTTGAACTTACCTGTTAGTCATCCTGGTGAGCTATAACACTTAAAATTAAGTGACAGAAAGTCTTTTAAAACATGTATTACTTAATTTCTGAAAATGGCCATTCTGTCAAATAACCAGGACTGAAAAGGTCAACTTCAGGTGATTAAAGCTGATGTTTGAACTTACCCATTAGTCATCCTGGTAAGTTATGATAATTAAAATTATGCTGCAGAAAGTCCATTACATCTTGTATTACTGTAGTTTCTCTTTTACTGTTGTAAACTAGATATAAACATTGGATTTAATTGTATTTATGTTTTTAATTCAAAAATTAAGCTTTGTTTTGTTTTACCTTGATTCCTTTTTAGGAATATTAAAAATTTTACTTTAATTTTAACTTTTTACTGGGTGTTTGATGCAGATAACATATTGCTTTGCACCATAAAATACCAGACCAATCAATTTTTTCAGACACACCCATTTTGTTGTCCTATTAAACCATAAATACAATTTTAAAAAGTTCAAGCATTTAATGTGTAATTATGCTAAAAACATTTTCACATATGATTTCTTACATTCCCTCACAAATAGCTTTTTTTTACTTATACTGCTTTCTATGCATACATATTTTGATGGTTTGAGAATTATTTTTTGAGATAAAATTCCTTTTATCACAGTCAATCCCAGTTGTACTAAACTCACTATTTCATGTGGCATGTACCACAGCTTCTATAGCTACTACAGCTCATTTACCTACCACTTCAATGGCATTTGAGAAAACCATCTTTATGCAGTCTTCTGAGTCACCTGGATCACCATGTGAGGGTTAATTTGGACAGCTCATTTCCTCCTCCTGCTTATGTTTCACAGTTGCATTTTTTTTTTTTTTGGTTTCCTTGCCTATTTGTAGACTTATTCGATTAGTGGCATTACGTTTCATCCTTGTATCCTATGATTCTGCTATCTGTCTTTCTTGGTAATGAGCCATTGGGCGAGTATTTAGTGTTTTCTTCCATCTCCACATACTGGGGTTCAGGAGAGTTGTTTTGGGGACCAATTGTGTTCAGATGTCATTACACCTTATCTTTTGATGTGTATTTACTTTCTCAGACTTGCAGTGTCTGGAGTTACTTGTCCCTTGACAGTAAAAGAGTAACGTGGTTGGTGAAGTTTTTAACAGAATCCATACTTCTGGTTTAGCAGTTTGCTATGTTTGTTGAAATGTGATAATTAAGTATGGCACGTGTGGTATTGATGAATTAAAGACCTTGTTCAATCAAAATGATACAAAACGAGAATGCAGACCAATGCTTCTACTCACTACATAACAAATCATTTTGCACAGTTAATGTCAAAGGAGCTGCCTGTAGTAGGCAAAGAAACTACTGCTACATATACAAACCAGCAGATCTAACCAATTTCAGTACTACCAGCTTTGATGTGTGACATAATGTCCATTGAATCTAGATGTATGTGTCTGTTGAAGTAAGTATATCATTTTTCCCTCCAACACTTAACTGTATGGTGTCCAAGTTCACCATCAGAAAGAAAGTAACATTGCTCTCATCACATTTCTTCAGAAAAATAAAACGTATGTGTAGAATTGGTAGAAATTTTACAAAAATTGTCCTTTTGTGTAATTTCAGAAATAATTAAATATCTAATTGTCTTTTTTTTAGTATTTCTGATAAAAAAATTTGTCATTGTTTGCACCCAGACTGAATAGTTCACCTGCAAGGTGATTTTTATATGAAGTATAAAAGTACTATTTTTAATCTTAGTTTTACAATTCATTTGCATAATATCTAGAACCTCATCAATTAATATCTCAAGTTTTTAAATTAATGTAAATGCTTATAGTTTATTTACCATTTTCTATATCATATCACTCATCATCAGTGCAATGAAGTGTTTAAAGTTAACAAATGGAAATATGTACATATCTTTCAATTCTTCTGAGAAATTCACTAGAATGGTCTTTTTCTTATTTGCATAATATTACATATTTATCTTTTCACTTTTAGTTTATTTTTAATTTTCCTTTCAGAGTCTTTGTTTTTTTATTATTTGTGTGTGCATACATCAACTGATGTCCATAGGACTTTGTGAAGCAATTTTGGCAAAGTATAGAAAGTGGGAGTGGCAATCATCAAGGGTTGGATAATGGACATCTGTTTCGCAATGACCACATGCAGCTGAAGACTATATCTTAGTCGTCATTAGTTCAAACACCCATATCTTAGTATCAGGATACTCATGTACATTGCCATCTTATCTGGGTAAGAGTGATCTGCTGCTAAAGTTGAGACTTTTAATAATGCATGGATCATGTGACATGAAAACTACAGTTTAAGTATTTTTTTAAAATGTTTTCTTAGAAATGAGGGAATTGAAGCATACATTATAATGTTACATTCCTTAACTTGTGTTGATAGTAAAGTGGACTAATTAAATTATTAATGTAACAGTACCATGCATAGAAAATAACTTAAAAATAGTCCCAGGTGCCATAGGGTTAATCTACAAGTACTTGGTCTTTTATGCAGAAGATAGTGTGATAAATTTCACTGTAGTTTTCTGAGCAAATGACTCCAGAAACATTTTTAAATGCATTTTTGAGAGTGAAAATATTTAATCTTCGAGAGGACAAAAACCTCTTGAAACCCAATTTAGATTTAGTTGAGTAATAGAAGATACCCACCAGGGTATTTCTCCTAGTCACTAGTTGGGTCCTCCTGGTCCTCATCCCCCCTGGATTCCAGTGATTTTTCTCATCTCCTGTTCTTCTCCTAGACCATTCTTGAGCCTATTCACATCAGATTGGTTTTGTATATCTTTATGGTATACCAGTCTATGTTTTATTGATATATTTGCCATCCCTCATAACTTCATGCTTCCTTCCTTATGGTCCACAATTTCTTATCTTTTGGCTCTTGTCAGTTTTATCAGTCTGGCCTAGTCTAGCCTTTTTCTGTATGCCAGTTCCCCTATTTGTCTTACTCCCTTTGGCCCTCAACTTTACACTCTACTTTCCTTCTCAAGTTCTGTTATTGGCAGCTCTTTATTCAGTTCAGGCTTTTTGTACTGGCCTTCGTACACCCCCCACCACCTCCAACTTTCCTCAATTTCTACATCTCTCTTGCATCACACTCATGCATCCCTTCATCAGGGGTTATCTTTCTCTTCCTTGAGTATGTAACGCCCAATCTGCTTTTGTGTAACTCTTGTTGTTTTGTTACCACCTTTTCCATCAGTGACCGTGACAGGTGTTTAGTTTTTGATCTTTCTGTTTCCACGCTTTTCCTGATAGTCATCCTCTGATCATCTTTCTACATTTTTTTTACTTTGACTGTTTTTCATTGGCTTGTTGGTCTGAACTTCTGATAATTGTCAGGAGGCCTTTTTTGTGGACCTGATACCATGAGGTGTTTATTCCTTTTTCCCCTCCACCCTGGTTTGCTCTTTTTTTTTTAACATTCTCTTAACCATACTCCCATAATTGATTGATATCTTAATGGGGTTTACATGTTATGGGACATGCCCCATTTAAGCCTTTGAATTCTTGTCTTTTGTACCATTTTTTATTCTGGTTTGTTTCATCATCATCCTCAACTATTATTATTACTGTTCTAATGTCTATCATGTGATTATTGCTCCTTGCACCCTCTTTTACAACACTTCTATATCCCTCTTCTTTTTCAAATTTTAACTACTCAGGAGGTTGCCTGTACATCTTTCCTATCTTCCTTCCTTTTATTTTTTCCTATTGGACCATTCACACCCAGATTAGTTCCCATGACCGATTTGGTTGTTTGGCATGCCTGTTCACAGACCTTTTATTCATGGATCTCTTTCATTTTACCCTTATTGGTTGGGTTAATTATCTCCATTTGGCATGTTCATCTTGAGTTTCAAGTCCATGTAGATTCACTATTTAATTTGTTACCTTTCTTATTCTCTTGTCTGGTCCTAGGATGAGCTCCTTCAGGCAGATGTGTGTACATTTCTTATCCCATTGTCTCCTCTAAATCTGGCTATTTTATCTCTTACTGGTTTTTGGCTTCTACAGGCCAATATTTTTATCATCCCACCACTTTTGAAAAGAATATGTAATGTTTCTCTTTCAGAGTCCCTTTTGCATTTGTAGGATCTGTTCACAGGCCTCCCAGGGTATACTTATTTGCCCAAATCTTCATAGAACCATAGAATCTTCTAGACATTTACTGTGGGTCTTCCCACCATAAATTTCTCCTATTTTTACTTATTGAGTGGAGCATGAGAGACCTTTGCCACTTATCAGTTACCAGCCATTGTGATAATGGACCAAGGAGAACAGTGAGTGATCAGAATCTTACACTGGGGTGATATATAATTCACTATCAATACTGTGAGAAGTGGAACAATGGTGACACTGTCAGTGTAGCACAGGTCACTTATCATATAACTATACCACATGCTACTTGTGCCTTTCTCCTGCAACCAGTCTGTTCAGTTGTATTGAGGCAAAGAACACAGTAAAACTGTGTGCCCTCCTTCTGAATCCTACAACTGTTCAATACAGTTGAGATGAGGATTCACCATTACACTTCCCTCCTACTACAGTCATGTCTGTTTGGTAGAGTTAAGGTGAGCACACATTACACAACTGTGAATTGAAGTAAACATACACTTGCTATACTGCTGTATCCTTCTCTTGCTGCTGGTGACAGTCCAGTAAAATCCTGATAGTAGTATTGAGATGAGCACACAGAGTACATACTGAGCATGCTTCAACTATTTTTCAGATATTGAGTTCCTGACCTCTTCTGTGCAAGTATTTAGATGGCCATTTTCACATGTAGCTAAAAATATTTTGTCCCTTAATTCAAGTGAAAGTTTTTTTCTTTCTCTTTGTATTAACTCTCTTGCTACAACATATGTTGATTCAACTGATCTCATAACCATTTTGTACTCATTATAGTTTCCATACTCTAATTTTTGATATAGCTTGTGTATCTTCACAAAATTTTGGAGACACTTAGTATGCATTAAAGGTATTTTGTACATGAAATATAAAATTTTTAAGGAATTACTTTTTCTGAAGATTTGTCTGAATATATACTTTTTTCTTTACTTTTTCAAGCATGAAGTAAGTTCTATTTTGTGATTTAAAATGTTATTCTTCATCTCAAAAATATCAAATTTCATTTGTGTAATCTTTGCAATCTTTTACGTAAATATTATAATTTTTTTTTTCAGGGAACTATATCATGAAAAGAAATTAGTTTAATTAAAATTAGTTTTGAATGTAACCAATTAAAACCTTGAGATATACTCAAAAAGGAACAATGATGGGAACAGTGTTAAGGTAATGATAAATGTGTTTAAAAGAAATAGTGAATTTGGGGCTATTGATTAGAGTAGCTTTTATGTGCAGAATTGAACTGTTATTTGGCAATTAGACATATAACTAGTATTTTGGTTTGTGTATGAATTTAAGTTAATGTGACTATTCCTCATCATTCTTTAACTCTTTCTAATATTGAAGTGAAAATTTATACAAAGTTTAGTAGTTTTCTATGTGTTAAAACACTCAAATAAAAATAACAGAATTTGATTTTTGAGGTTACTTCATTGGCCTGTTAGAGAAGTCATTAACTTTTATAAATTTTTGAACCTCCTGATTTTTTTCTGAGCATAAAATGGAACTACAAGTGAAGTTTTAGTGTTCATTGTGGTGTGTTACAATTATTTATATCAGTTTTCACAAGTCATAAACTACTGATCTAAACATGTCATTAAATTTCTTAATATATTCTTTACGACTGTCAAGCTGATAAGGCTTTCAGTTCTGCATATATATGCACAGAGATTGGAACAAGATGATTTAAGCTTAGACTGATTATATGATACTTGAAGAAAATATGGTTGCAAACATGCAAATAATTCCTGATTATTATTTAAAGTTTGTGGAAAGATTATTTCATCTTTTTTTACTTCATTTGAACTGTGATAGGAAAATAAGATGAAGTAGGCTTAGTGAAATCATTTTCTGTTTGATATTATTAGTTTCATGTACAAGGCTGCTGTGATACACCTTATTTGCATTAGTCATTATTGACTTAAGTAATTGTTTAAATGGGAAAAGAAATTCATCAAAGAAGAAAGTAAAAAGAATGATTTAACACTTGTTTGATTTATTAAATTAAACCTTTCAGGTAAACAATATGAAAAAAAAATCAACTTGCTTATAATTTTAGTATGGTAAAAATATTTTTTTTGTATACCAGTGATAATAAACACACAGTGAAGTTGTATGTTTTTTTTAATTAAAAATAAGATCAAATTGATAGTTTTATAAATTTTTTAAAGGATCTAGGAAGATAAATACCTACAATAAAGGCAAACAATATTAATTGTTTCTTAAAAAATAACATATCTAAAAGCATCTTTTAAAAATGTTAAGTGTGCATGTTCAAAAAATTTTGCATTCAAAATATTTTATTTATAGAAGTTATCTAATCTGACAAAATAATTCTGAAGTTTCAAAATATTTTATGCAATAATGTTTTGAGGTACAGCATAGCAGCTTATAGAATATAGAATGGCTTTGAATTTTTTTTCAAAGTACAAACTTTTAGCTCAGGGGTTCCCAACCTTTTGGCACTCGCGACCCCTTACCTAAAAGTTTGAAACCCATGTGACCCCCTACTTAGTGCTTACTATCAGCAGCTTAATTTTTCTTTTATTTTCTGTGAAGGAGAGGGAAAGAAACATCTAAAAAAAATATTTATAAATTCTGTAATTATTTATTAGCAAATTAAATCACATTGGTCCAACCTGAATTCACAAAAAGAACATATATTTCTTAAAATAATATTAACATAGGTTTGAACAGCTATCCAACCCAGCTAGTGAGATGCCTGATGTTGCATTTCAGCAGCAAGCTTTGAAATTCATGGCCGGGCGTTTGTTAGAGCCAGTCTCATGTCATCTCCAACATCCAATCTGTTCCTATTTTTTGTTTTTATATTGACAAGAGTGGAAAATTCTGCCTCACACAAGTAGGTAGAAGCAAATGGAACAAGGACACGTAAAGCTATCATGCTGACTTTGGAGTATGACTGATAGATAGCACACCAGAACTGAGTCACGGATTTCACCTTGAAGAGATCACGAGCTGAAGAGTCGTTTCTTAGATCCAGAAATTCATCTTGGATATCATCTGGGATGCTGGATACATCAAGTTCAGTACAAAATGGGTTCCTTACCAGGGCCTCCTGTTCCTGTGATAGCTCAGGAAAGTAACGCTCAACTTCCTTTTCTAGAGACTGAAGATGTTCGGTAATCCCATCCTTGAGGAACTGATCCAGTTGGATCTGAGACTCATCCGTCACTCCACAAAGTTTTTCAAACATAGCGATGTTTCCAAGATTGGTTTTCCGACGCCAGTTCTGCAGTTTGGAAACAAAGGCCCGAAGACGATCTTGAAAAAGGAGGACGTGTTTTCCTTCCTTGAAGCTTCAAATTGAGCTTGTTCAGCTGGTCAAAATGTCGGCTAGGTACGCAACCCTTTTATTCCATGCTTCATGTTGAAGTGAGCTACAAGATCTTTCCTTTCTTGAATCTCCAGGAATAGCTTTATTTCATCTTTCATTTCAAAGACACGATTAATAACGTTTCCTTTCGACAACCAACGTACTGCTGTGTAGAAGAGACGGACTTTGTGGTCAGCATTCATGTCTTTGCATAGTTCTTTGAATAGGCGAGTGTTGAGTGCTTGAGTCTTCACATAATTTACAATTTTGATTACAGATTCAAGCACTTCCTGCAGAGAGGCAGGGAGAGTCTTACTGGCAAGAGCATATCGGTGAATCATGCAGTGGATGCCCTTTGCT
The DNA here is from genome assembly GCF_004210375.1 of Tachypleus tridentatus. Lineage (NCBI taxonomy): Eukaryota > Metazoa > Arthropoda > Merostomata > Xiphosura > Limulidae > Tachypleus > Tachypleus tridentatus. The sequence goes on along the minus strand of NC_134832.1, from coordinate 73,184,820 downwards.
TGAGGTGCTAGCTTCTTCACTCTCGACTGGAATCCTGATTTCGATCCTAGCATAGCCGGTGCCCCATCCGTACAAATTCCACACACGTTTTCCCATTGAAGATCTTCGTCTTGAAAAAAGTTGAAACTTTTTCCATGACATCATCAGCTTTTGTTGTGGTTTCAAGTGCACTGTAGAATAAGAATTTGTCTCTGATGTCACCTGAATTAATGTATCTCACGAAGACAAGCAACTGAGAACATGAACTTACATCTGTTGACTCGTCGAGCTGAAAGGAGGACAAAGGGGAACCCTTGATTTCAGTCAAAACCTGTTCCTTCACATCCATAGACATTTTAGAAATGCACCTCTGTATAGTATTATTTGACAGGGATACTTGCTGCATCTTCTTTGCACTGGCTTTTCCAAGAATAAGATTTACTGCTTTCATCATGCAGGGTTTAAGAAGTGTTTTGCCAATCGTGTGAGGCTTTTTTTGTTTAGCAATTTCGAATGCAATCTCATATGAAGCTTCCACTACGGCTGCACTCTGCTGCTGAAACGACCCACTTCTATCGATTCTTTGGCTTTTAAGACACCGTTCATGCCGTTTGAAGAAATCCAAACCCTTCTTTGCGTGTTCTGGATGTTTCAAAATACACTGTGGTTTCTCAATGCCGTCGTTGGCGAGCACAGTGGTGAAGCCAATGTTGAGGTAGCATTCTGAGTATCTGCGCCGTTTAGCCATGGACACAACTCACCTCTACTGCTTACTTATCTCCTTGTTAAAATAAAATAAAAATGTTGAATAATGAATGCTTTGGCAACTGTAGATCTTACACTGACTACTTGTGGGGGGTGCAGGTAGAGTAATGATGGGGTAAGTATTGGGAGGGAAGGGAGCGTGGCCAGTTGCGCGATTCATCATCCACCAATCAGCAACGGACATGTGATTCACGTGTCGACAGCGAGCACACACACACTTAATCACAGCTAAAGAGACACACAAGCATACGTACATGCGCGTGCACTCACATACTCGCTACTCACTAGTACACACATATATACAGTTGCAGACACATACACATTCACACAGGCACATTCACTCACAGGCACGCATACATACACCCATAATATCACCTAATGACATTGAACTAACGTAGCACACGTTTTGCTTTGCACTGAAACAAAAAACATGTAAGAGCATGAAAATGTAATTGATGAAATAAAATTAATGTTATTCCAAGCTACTTCTAACAAGGCTACGCGACTCCCCTGCCAAGGCTTTGCGACCCCCTGGGGGTCGCGACCCATCAGTTGGGAACCCCTGTTTTAGCTCTTAGCTCTATCTCTTGATCAATTTGAGATTAATTACAGCTTCAACTATTGAGGATTCCCTCTTATTTCACAGTGCAATAAAACAAACAATTCAAGATTGTTTATCTTCTGTTGAAACTGACCTGATATTATATTTGTACATTGTAACATCAAACCTAAAAAGTTAAGCAAAAGTAATAAAATACTGAGCAAAGCGAAGTACTACAAGTGAGCATTTTTTATAATTGAAGCAAGGATGTTTCAACTTTCATCTGTGTAGTTACCTGAAAAGATAAAATGGTCATTTATTAATTTACTTAAAATCAGGGTAAGAATAATTTTAGGGGGTTACTACACACTTACTTTTACAAACATTTGAGATCTAGCCTCCTACTCTTGAAGTTAGAAATATGAAGCCATTCAAATAATTTTTTTATGAGTTGAAAGCTGTAAAAATCTAATTCTTGAGTTCAAACACTTCATCTTAGGATACTTGTTGTGACTTTGGTGTTTAAACATCTTTTCATTTTTAATTTCAGATACCATCCAAACTTTAGGAGTAACTTGTCAGTTAAAATTTATAAGTTTAGAATTCCATGGGTTTACAGATTTCTGTATTCCATTTTCAAAGTGATCAATACCTTTTATTCAATGAATTTCAGGTTTAAAAAATTGGTATCCAATTTCTGAAGAGAAAATTATGAGTAATGCAAGTGGAAATGACTATTCCTAATAAAATAAAAATGAATGTATATATCATTAACCATGTAAATTCCACATACATACAATATATTTGGCATATAAATGCAAGTTTTCAGATACAGGTAAAAAAATGAATAAAATAATATTTCCTTTTAGTTTCTAACCCTATTTAGGTGGGGTCAAAATCTGCATGACATGGCCTTTTACAGAATGCTATTTCACATGGTAATTTTTATATGTGCAGAATTATCAGTGTTCATTTTAATCTACTGTGCTGATTTAGTAACAGTTCATAATAGAGGAGGGTAAATATCAGACATATTGCATAAAAAAAATTTGAGAAACATTTGTAAATATGCATTTTTGGAGGTTCTAGGAGACTATGCAAATCAAACAGGCAAACCATATGATATTTTTTTTTTCACATGAATATCAGTTTGAATCAGACTGATGTCAGCAATTTACAGACATATCTTGAGTGGAACTGTGTATGCAAGAAATCTAACTTTTTGAATGCAACAGACTTGCATATCTGACTAAAAGCTTGCCATATTTTATGCAGATACACATAGTAAGTTTGGAATTAGAGCCATTGTTTCTCCTGAAATAAAGGGGTGACCTAAGGGACCAACTCCATGCAAATTCAGTTACAGAGGTCAGTAATCAAACAGTTTCCCATTTTGTGGATTTCTACATCAAAGAACTGGTGTTAGTTAATTGCATATGTCAGAGTTATCCTCAGTTTTGTCTAATATTATAAGTAATACTTGAATAATTTTTTGAAATATGGTGAGTTAATTCTTTTTGTTCACAGATTCTGTTTATGACTTGTATGTAGGCCACTACCTGTACTGAGCTTTTGCCACTTCACTGCTAAGCCAAAGAATGACAACCTTTTTGTGCTTAAAATTATCCATTTTGAAGCTTTCATGGACTGTTCAGTGACTAACATTGACAAACATGATTTAGTACTCTTTGTTTGTATGTGAAGAAAATAGTCTCTTGCATTTTGTAGTTTAAATTGGTAGGACAATGAGAATTTCCATGAGATTCAAAATTCCTTAAATCAAAATATGTAAAGATTCTTGTTTAGTATTATATCTTGCATTGGAATTAATTTTTTCCCAGTCTTTACTTTCTTCCACTGGAACATAAATTGACTAGGGTTGTAATAGCCATTTTTTCTCAGCACAGGTTTTATTTTCATCAGTAAGGAAAGCAGTTTAGTAATCTATATAATACAAAGATCATAATCATTAGGCCACAAATGATGCTTGAACACTAAAGAATTTGATGCGTCTTTTCTTCAAGTAACACTTTTTATCCATCTCCAATTAGGTTTTCAAACCTTTTTGAGGCCTTTTTTACTACCATTGCCAGAATTACTGTTTTGTGTGTGGTTTTTAGCCCTTAAATGGCAGCCATCATCAATTGATGCTGCAATCTACAACATTCCTGCTGTTTAAGGGTTAATAACAAATATGTCATTTTTTTGAAATGTGATCAGTAATGTACCTCTAAAAAAGCCACGTGTAAAGCTGCACAGTTCAGAAATTCTTATATAAAGAACCTTTTGTCCTCAGCCTTCTCACAATGATTTTTGTAATGATGATAGTTTCAGGAAGGATTTGGTCTTCCTTCTCTAGAATCAGATTTAAAAAAACTGACTATCTTACATAGGTCTGAGAGAAAGATGGAAAAACAGGCCCAAGAAAAGCTCTTGAGGTTTATTTTGACTTATTGTGTACAGTTCATGCTGGATACCACTGTTGTAACCAAATAGTCTATATAACAAAATGCACTATACTGATTTCTGGCTTTTTCATCTCCCTTGATTTGGATATAATAATTGGTGTTAGTGCCTGAGCAATTGTATGTTTTCTGATGGAGACATTGAGTGGTAACAATGTATAATAAATTGAATGTTATAAGCCTAACTGCCATTCACAAAATAGTCAGAATTTCCCTGCAACAACAGTCCATTAGCTTATACGTAAATATAACCACAAAACATAGATAGAGAATGTGATTTGTTTTGTTGAACGTAATAAAATAAAACCTTGTGTTCACAAACACTGCAACTCAATAAAACCATGGTATATCAATTAAAAATTTGCCCCTGAAGAAGAAAGGTCCACCATTTGAAAGTGCTTAAGTTTTTGGGTTTTTATTTGTTTTTATCAAGTCTTTTTGAACCTACGTATTTTTCTAACATCATGAATTAAAAAATAAGAACACTCTTATTTGAAATAAACATCAAGATACCTGTAAGCCAAAATAAGGATTAAATTTTACAAATTTGTGATTGTAATTTTAATTCTTGCTTCACTACTATTTATAGTAGGATCCCTACTTCATTTTAAAATTCATAATTTTTAATACTATTGTCTTTTAAACATGGGTAATTGCTGTTGAACTATGAAACATTATATTACACTGAAATATATAGGTTTTATTGAACTAAAATGTTTCCAGTTCTTTGTCAAGTGGAATTATAGCAGTAAACTGAGAAAATGTTTTGAAAGTAATGGAATGCAATTGTGTTGAAAAACCATGAAATACATGTAATTGGTAATATACACAAACATATGAGTGGCCTCAATAACAGTATGTGTGTCAATCTTTGCTTTATTGGCTTTTTAGGATGATGAGATACATTATGTATGTTCAGTAGCCAATCAGGTAAAATTGTTTTATTGTTAAATTGAAATATATCTGAATAAATATTATTTCATTTTACTTTTGGTTATATACTTCAAAGAATTTTTAGTTCCAGCTAAATTACAGTGTTTGGGTGAAAGACAAAGGACTTATCACATGAGATTGGAGTTGGGAAATGTTTAAATATAATTTAAACACACACACATGTACACTCAAAAGGGGAAAGGGTAACATTTTATTTAAATTGCTAACTTGTATTTCAAATCATGCTCTATGACAAAAACATATTGTTTAGCTGCTAATGTGTTTTGTGTAAAATATAATAAAATATTAATAACTTAATTTTGCATTTTGCTGTTAAAATTGGCAAGTTAGATTCTTGAAAATGACAATTTTGTCTAAACATTTTGGAATTTTGTTTCCATTAACTTGTATGAACCATGAATAAACTAGTATTTTCAGTTATTCACTAGCTACAATTTTAATGTCTTCACATTCTTTCTGTCTTGATCAACATGGTTAGCACTTTACTTGACCACAGTGTTCTTCCTGTTCATTTTTCTTTAATTAGTTTATGTTAAGTACACTACACTGATATGAGACATTCACCCAACAAAGCATGATAGTACTATAAATAAATAAGCAGCCATATATGTACAACACAGCTACTTAGTGATATTGTAATTATGTAGAAATCAATTTTTCTTCTTAGGAGTTCTGACATTAAAGGAAAATCATGGCAGAATCATTACTAGATATGGATGATAAAGATTTAGGAATCACTGCTCCAGTATACAGTCAGTTGTCTCCTGAAACAAAACTGACAGAAGCACGTAGGTATAAAGAGGTAGGCAAATCTTCTTGGCCTGAACATATCCTTAGAACAAGTTTCTGTATTGTAATTTACTTCAAAGATGCAATGAATTTGTAGGTAAACACTGGTCTGTATGACAAGAATTTCCAAAATCTACCACATGCAATTACAGCTATTCTTGCAAGAAGATTACAGTTATACAGCAAAATCTTAAATTAGAACACAATCTCAGTAAAAATTACTGAAATAATGAAAATCTAAATAAATTTTTTAAAATATAGTGACAGTAAGTTATAGCCTTTCACTTCTTCTTTTGATCATTTATTTACTACTTATGTTGATAATGTAGTACTGCTAATTTACATCTCTTTAATAAGCAGAGGCTCAGAATTTGTTTGATGAGTGTACTAACAAACTAATTGCATTCATACCAAGAAAAAATCATCACTAATCCTGTTGTGGCATGTGGAATGTGAAAAGCATATAACAAAGCTATTCATAGGTTGTGTTTAGAGCTGTTTGATTAAATTATGGGCTTATTTATCAATTATATTTGATTAATCAATTATTACAAACCCTTCCCTCCATACAGGTTAAAAAAAAAGGGAGGTGCTAACCTCATTAATTTTCTTAATAACTGTTTTATTCTTACATGGTGTTAATCTCTCTACTTTCAATCATCTTTTAGTTGTTTAGATAAGTTTCAAGTTAGTCCTGATTTTTATATGATAGTCCTTTCCTGAAAGTCGTCACTTGTGCCTTTAGTGAAAATTGAATTTTTTTAAGATACTGTGCACGTTTCCTACTTGGCAATTGAAACACTTCTGTCAACTAAATACCACCATGTAGCTATCATTATATTGAACTGATAATCAAATAATTAAAATATGTTTTACTCCCACCAATGTGGATGATAAAATTTTTATTTCGAGCACGTCATGTTTGGAGTTGGAAATAAAGTAGCTGGTTAGCTAATTTATTTATGTGGTGTTTGAGTAGGCTGAATATAAAAGTAAATATAATAGTAATTAAAGATTTGAGACATTAGAATATCTCATAGTAACTTTGCATTCTCAGTAAACTATAACAATTTTATTTTTTGAAGATAATAAAAAAAACCCTTGTGTTATAAACATTGCAACTCAATAAAACCATAGTATATCAGTTAAAAAATATGATTACTGTTATTTGAAAGAAATATCAAGATATCTTTATTAAGCCTTAAGTAACTCTTTTAGTCATGTGACTTCTTTGTTTCATACTATGTAGGTATATATATATATATATATATATATATGTATATATAATGTAAAAATACATTTCTTATGCAAAACAGGAACAAAGTACTGTAAAATTATACACTTTTTACAAAAAACTATATCATCCAGTGTCCATCCTGTTAGCCTTAAATGTAATACAGATAACTGTGAAGTATATACATAGACATATTAATGATTCTGTGCTGATTTTTCTCTTTTTCTTCATATTTCTACTTTTTTGTGACATTAATTTCTTTACTGATATGTGTCTCAAGCTATTTACTGGGTAAACTTATCAGCAACCTTAACAGCTGAAAATGTAATGTCATTATGTGTATGTGATATTAATATAGATGATGGTATAGATTGTAATGCAGTATAAATAACTACTAACTACAAGCCAAATTTTTCTGTCAGGCAGTAAATGATAACGCCCTCCAGTGTTAAAATGCTAAATTTATTATATCATTTGTACATTCTTTTTTATCTTTTTTACATCTTAATATAATAACTAAGTGCTTCAATTACCTTCCTGGAAAATGTCTGTGTACCCCTATAATTTAGTAGTTTCAAAGCTTGCATCTTTATTTCCAGTAATATTATTAATATGAAAATTAAAATAATAAAAAACAAACATTTCAATTTCTTAAAATAAAATTAATTATTATCATAATTGGAGAGGTTTATACCATTCATTTGCAACAAAGGTGTTTTTTAAAATTTTTATAGTAATTTCCTATGCAGCCATACCACTTACATTTTCCATCACTTTAGACCAGTGGTTCTTATCCTGGGTTCAATTGAACCCCAGGGGTTTGGTGAATCAGTCTCAGGGGTTTGGTGGAGGTAAAGACACACACACTGTGTGTGTATCCATTCGGTTCACCCCACTTGTATGATTCATGATGTCATGCTCCACTTGGCCATTATTGGCTGAGGCTGATCACGTCACATCACTTGGCCTTAATATCTGTGCTGCAGGGAACTTCATGCACTTAGCAGTTGACTTGTGATTGTAGTAATCGTGCGTCATTTGTGATTTTTTTTCCTAATCTTTCAATCCCTTCATACTAACTAAGTCGAGCAAAAACAGAAAGTGGTCGAACGAATACGTACAATATGGATTCACGTGTATAACGGAACATGATAGAAGTCAGCGTCCTCAATGCATGATTTGCAATGCCAAGTTGAGCAAATCTAGTCTAGCACTGGTAAAACTAAGAGATCATTACCTAAAGCTGCATGGAGATGGTAAATACAAGAGCACAACACTTGCTGAATTCAAGATAAAGAGAGCCAGGTTCGATGAAAAGGCAACTTTGCCTGTTCTCGGCTTTGTACCCATTGAGAAACCGATCCTCACAGAATCGCACGAAGTTGCGTACTTGATTGCAAAGCAGGGCAAACCACACACTATTGGTGAAACAGTCGTAAAATCAGCTGCGTTGAAGATGGCAAATATCATGCTGGGAAAAGCTGCTGAAAATAAGTTATCCCAAATTCCTTTTTCAAATGACACCATCAGCAGCAGAATAGATGACATGAGCAATGACATTTTTGCTCAAGTACTTGCAGATCTGATTTGAAGCCCAGCAAAATTCAGCCTTCAAGTTGATGAGACCACCAACGTTTTCAATCTAAGCCAGCTTGTTTTATTCGTGCACAATGTGAAGAATGATGAGATAAAAGATTTTTTATTTTGTAAGCCTCTTACAACAACAACTAAAGCAGCCGACGTGAAGAAACTTGTGGATGGCTTCTTCAGAGACAACGATCTTTTGTGGGATATGGTTTCTGCAGTTTGTTTGGCTGGAGCTCCAGTCATGCTGGGATGAAACTCTGGTTTTGGTGCACTGGTGAAAGCCGATGCACCACACATCATTGTAATGCACTGTGTTCTGCACAGGCATGCATTGACAACAAACACCTTGCCTTCAAAACTGGCAGAAGTAAAAAAAATTGTAGGGGAATGTGTGAACTTTGTGCGAAATAGTGCCCTGAAGCACTGCATCTTCAGAGAGCTGTGTAATGAAATGGGCTCTGAATTTGAGGTACTTCTGTACCATTCTAACGTTCAGTGGTTATCCTGGGGAAAGGTGCTGAATCGTGTTTTTGCCATGCATGTGGAAATAGCCCTGTTTTTGCAAGAGCACCAACATTGTCATGCAGATTGCTTCAAAAAATCTGAGTTCATTCTCATTTTGGCATACATGGCCGATATCTTCAATGCTCTCAATCATCTCAATTAACAGATGCAGGGCAGTGGAATCAACATCATCGAAGAGGAAGAAAACCTGAAGGCTTTTCAAAAAACGCTACCGTTATGGAAACGACGAACAGAGAATAACTTCTCAAACGTTCCCCTGCTGGACAACTGTATAAGTAAGATCGAAGATGTGTCTGAAATCGGAGACATTTCTGTACCTGGGGAACTGAAGCAATCAATTGCCATGCACTTAGATAAGCTCACAAAGTCTCGACGGATACTTCCCCCACCAGAGAGTCATATCCAGCATGGGTGAGACAGCCTTTCATGTTTAGTGTTGCAACAGCAGATGTCAATGATGAATACCTCGATGAAATCATTGGACATCAGTAGAGCTAGGTTCAACAGCAACTTTTCAGAACAACAACGCTCTCAACGTTTTGGTGTCACCAAATCATAGCATACCCTCTTATTGCTAAGAAGGCTCTTGAGATACTCATACCATTTGCTACAACACGTATGAGAGAGTGGGACTTGCCAAGGTGAAGCTGTGCATGAACTTGCCTCTGAAAGGCAACAGCAAAAGTCACATTGATTTGCAGTAAATATTTATTGAGTTATGTTTTTGTTTTTGTGTGAAATTCATGTTTTGTTGGTTTTGTTCTTTGAACACTGATATTGTGTGCAACTGATGCATGGTTCATTTTGTGCACTAATAAAATATCTACTTATGTTTTGAATTTGAATAAATCATATTTTATTTTTCCAATTATGAAGGGTTCAGTGAATGCAAGTATGAAACTTCCAGGGTTCAGTACCTCCAACAAGGTTAAGAACCACTGCTTTGGAAAATTATTACAAAATAAATTTTTATCCATAGAACTCTAGCTTCTAAACAATGAAAAATTGATTCTGTAACAATGTTATAATAACTGCAGGTAAAAAATAAACACAGACTGTTCTCTACTTTAACTGTAACCTTTTGGCCCTCTTAACAAAGTATTGAACATAGATAGCAGTCTGTGTATTTTTTTACATAATAATTTCCCTATGTTATGATTTTTAAGAAATGTGCTGCAGGTTTCTAAACAGAACTAACTTCAACAGAAACAAACCCCAATTTCAGACATTTTTAAGACTGTCAACAAAACACAAAGGCATGAAAATTTAAAATGGTAATGTTTAATTGATTTTTGTATTGTTGTATTTGCTTAGAAATAATCATTTATTGGCTGAGGCCTTAACTGGATTGCTACAGATTCCAGCCAAGTTGTTTTTCAGAAACACCATAAAAATGTTTAATGGTATTTAGTAGTACAGTGATATAAAAAAACAAACCAACATCTAATGTTTCTTTTTGGTACCATATAGTAGTGTAAGAATGCATTGATGTTTCTTAATTATTTTGTGAAAAGAGAGTCCATATTTTCTCTCCCCCCCTAATCTCCATCTGTCCATATAATATGAAATATTACAATTTATTTCTTGAAAGAAAAAATGGATGAGTGGTACAGATTCTCTGGATCTATACTTGCAATTATAATTCTGCAGAAACTTTTTTTTTGATAAAAGTAAAATTAAAGCCAAATTTGATTTTTTTTATCCTAATTAATACTGATGGAGTAAACTTGTCTAATATGGACCCTGTAAGGAGAAAAAACCTATCTAATTCTAATGGCTTACTTGGTTCTGTAAAAACTATTTTCAAAAATGATACCTAACGTATTCATGGAGAACACTTGTATTCCCTCATGCATCTGCCTATAAGACTTGCATGTCAGTAGCCTCAAACTACCTCTCACCTGAAAAACACAAGTTTACCATAAACTATGCTAGTAGACGATTATGTCATAATGCAACAACAGTCCTCCAACACAAGGAATGCAACATAATCTCCTTATGCTGTAGCTCCTCCAAGGCATTTGCTAGAAAGAACTTTATTCTTTTCTCTGTTACTTTCTAGAATGGGTGTGTTTCAAAATTATTAATCAGTTACTTGAGATTTCTTGTGGTTTCCTACTGAACTGAATTTCATGCAAGTTTCCTAGGTTTAGTGTTTGTGGTTCACATAATTAATATATTTTGTTTTTTCAATTATTAAAAAATATCATAATGGTGTTTCCCATTATTATGTATTTTAAAGTGGTAGTAACTGTTACTTCATCCTTTGGTAGGGTTGATGTCCCTAACATAGAACTTGTTGCTACTGGTGGTTAGTTATCTATGGAGGATATGGCAACCATTGTTAAACATATTCTGGATTTTTTCAAATATGTTGGGCCTCCTTTTTTCTATTCATTTGGCTGACATTCCTTCTTCCTAGTTTAAATGTGATCAAGATGGCTATTTCCTCCACCAGAGTATGCTCTAGATACAGCTTTATTTAATCTCTTTCTTAACATGGATTTGCAGGTATGTACTTCTCTTTCTCTTTTCCCTGTGTCATTTGATCCCTTCTATGTTTTACTACAGCAATCCTATACTCGAGACTTTCCCACTACCTGAAATTAGGTCATCTGTACTAATGTGCCTCATCTTTTTCACTCTTATTTTTTTTGTCCTGACATACAGGTATCCTTTTTTTTTTTTTTCTTGGTTACCAGTCTTTGGAATCTCTTTTACCTACTTGAAGTGTGAACCACTTCTGTTTCTCTTTTTAGTACCTAATTTTTGCACCCTCATCTCTTTCTTACCACCTTACTGCATTACTTCTTGTCACTTCACATTAGGTCTGAGGCAGTTCATGTTTTGGAGAAAGGTTCATTCTCTCGTTTTCACTACATTAGCCCATATTTTTTAACTGCCCCCCATTACTTGGTTCACATATTGTTGGGACTTGTTATGATCTGGTACTCTCCGAGCTATTATACATCTCCCTCACATTCATCTCCATGATCTTCATTGGGCTCCATTTCTTCTCAAAAAATCATTAGGGATACTTGTGGGTAACTAAAGTCCTAAACTGAGGTAGCCAGGCATCATTTCTCACTGTTTATTTTGGTTTCTTGTCATTCTCAACCTCACTATTCTGTTCCTAGGTCTGCTCAATCCATGTCTTCCCATCCTCCCACTTTCCAACATTAGTGCTGCTGCTTGTCTTGTTAGTATCTACCCTGTCTGATTTGTTTATATTCACCAGCACGTGGTCTCTATTCTTATTTCACATTCAACTATACTTCTCCTTCACTTTGCCTTCTCTCTTGGTTTTCCTTCATCCTTCCTTCAATTCATATTATCTCCAGTGTCTCAAGAATGAGATTTCAGATCTCTTGGGCAAAAATACCATCTACTGGTTATTACTTGTCAAGAAGACTGGGGACTGGTATATGATTATTGACTTGTCATTTCTTGTTCTGTATGGATGGTTTCATTTCTCTCCAATGTTTTTCTTTCCTTCACTCAAATTGTGGACAATCGAGATTGATGTTTTGGACACTTTTTTACACATTCTGAACACCTCTAGAGCATTTTACATTTTGTTTATCAGGTTTCCAGTTCTATGTTTTTCTTTCCATATTGTCTGCTCTTTGTGTCTTCAATTGAGCCATGAGAACAAAGGTCCACCTTGTTCACAGATTTGTGCTAAGGCTTCATTATTACATGGACAGTTAGTTTCTCTCATACCTAAATTTTTCTGTGGAAGGCTACTTGGATAGGCTAGCTTGAAAGTCTTTTGATCCTTTTTTTTTTTGTACTTACCCTGTATTTGGTCATTTGGATGTATTCTTCAATTTTTGTTTTAGTTGGGCTCAGTCTTGACCACTTTGCTTATAAACAGTGGAATGTCTTGTTAGTAAGACTTGAGTTTCTTTCTCACACCCTACATGTAAAGTTCTTCTGTTTTGGGGGATTCTTTATCTCCCTTGAACCACTAATTTCTTTAGGCTGAACACACACATGTATCTTCTTCAGTGGATATTGTGGGACTAGTTGAACTTTTCTCAGAATGTGTTCTCCTCAACTGTGCACCTACTTTTTTCTCTGCTTGAGGATTTGTGTTGATGGCCTAAGCATGCATATACCATGGTGGGCATCTCCTTGCTACCCTTAGTCAGATTTTCATCTCTTTACAGATCAGATGCTTTTCAGTTGGATTGGGGCATATGTCTCAATGGCAGTGTGACTTTGGGTGTATAGGTTGTGAAAATGTTCATTCCACATCAACATACTCAAACTTCTCACTGTCTATCAGGCTTGTTTTTGTTTCCTTCCTCTTCTTGTGGATCAGTTGGTCATGATCCACTCTGACAATTCCACTGTTATTTCTTATATCAACTGTCAAGGGGTTACCAGTTGCTGGACTGTTCATTCGAGGGGTTGGTCCAGTTATTTTGGGTTCATTCTCATTGGGATTGTCTCGAGGCTCTGAATCTAGTGATGAAGCATCTCTTTCAGCTGGACAGAGTTCTGATAATGGAATGGTTTCTCTACTCATAGGTTTCTCTTTGGGTTTGCACTAAATTTGACAGATTTCTCACTGATGCCACTCCTCTCAAGATCAAACTTCTCCCTTTATGGTCACCAGTTCCTCATTCTTTAGCCCTTGCAGTGGTGCTGTCATCCAGAATTGGTCTCACATTTTTCTCTATGCATTTTCTCTTTTTTGCATACTTGCTTTCATATGTGACACTCCTTGTCAGGTCTTGTTGGTGGCACTTCTTAGACTAGCACAGTTTTGGTTTTCTTTGCCTTCTTAATTGGCATCCAAGTCACCTTTTCCTTTGCCACGTTCCTGTTTTCTCTTGCTTCAACCAAACACACCTCTCTTTCACTCAGTGTTGTTGTCAGTTAATCTTCCCACTCAATATGTTTGCTTGTATGTGGTGAGGGGCCCTCCCAGAGGAGGTTCTGTCTTTTCAGTTTACCTCTTCTGGGATCTGAACATTCACCCATATGTTGCCTTGCATGGAGACATCATCTGGTCCTGTTGGGCAAGGGTCAACTAAGTACCAGTATTGGGTATTCTCAGTAGATGTTGTGGACATTATGTCTGATGCTGAGTTTGAGTGTAGTGCTTATGAAACCCTGGCATTGCTGCAATATCCTTGTTTGGCATTGTAGTGCATCCCCTTGTAGGACTGCATGGCAGGGGGGTCAGTGGACACTGAATCTCTCTCCTTTCATTATGAATCCTCCAAATCATCATAAAATAATAAAAAAACAGATTGATAAATGACCATGTCTTCAAGACTGAACAGCAGTCTCCATCTCTTGCTACAACTGTATCTCATTTTCTCACTACATTCTTTGTCAGACAAAACTTTAGGGCAAGTGTCTCCCTTTTTTACTCAGAGGGGGTTATAAAGGCTTGCTGATTCTCTTAAGCCAGTCAAGAAGCTATGTTTTGGGGACATCTTTGTGGAAACATCAGTCCCAGAACAGAGTGAACTCCTCTTGAATTCAGAGGCCATTGGGGATATACCCAATAAGGTTACTCCCTTTGCTATTTTAAATTTCTGTTGAGGAGTTATTATTGAGAGGGATTTCAAGAACATTTCTGAGTCAGTGATTCTCACTGTTTTCTCCACTCAAGGAGTTTCTACGGTGATGCATATCTCCACTTGTAAGGATGGTGGATGGAGGAGAAAGAGGTACAGCATTTGAAAATATTTAACAACATTTCTTACCCCAAGGGCTGTTGTTGTCTCCAATTCCAACTTGGACATATGCCGTTGAACTAAGTTCCACTGCTGTTGTGGGAGTGCAGACAGATCTTTCTGTGCCTCCATCAAAGTCATTCTCAAACCATGTGAGGAGTCTTTTGCCCTCAGTGGATAAATGAGTGGAATAAGTCAACATCTACTCCTGACTCTTCAAAGTAAGTGGAAGAGGCTAATTTTTTTTTTTTTCAAAATATTGTTTAAAGTGTATATAGATGCACTTTCTACATTTTCCTATATTTCTGGCTTCGAATTCCTATTTTTTCAAAACATTCCAATGGTTTCTTTTAAACAAAAAATCACTTGGTGCCCTGAATGTAAGATTTTAGCTATTCGGTGTGTGGAGTTTAGGTATCATCTTGAAAATTGAGGAAAATATTAACTTCTGTTCAAAATACAAGTTTGTTTAACACCAATGCCCCCAGCAGTTTCTATGTGAACGTTCACAAGTGAGAAGTAGCATTCTTTCTTTTCATTAAATAAATTTGACACTTGCTTGTAAATTTCTGTATTTTGGAGAAGCTTAAGAGCAAATAATTTAAGTTATTGAAGAATGCAATTCAAGAGAATCTCCCATTAATACTTTTTAATTTTTGTGAAACAATTAATAAAACTATTTCCAATGAATAAAAACAAGTTAGAATAAGACAAAGTGAAAAGTTGAATGTTGAAATTGAAACTGTGGAAATCAAAAGAAAATATTCAAGAAATTGAATCAAATATGTCTTGGGTTTAATTCTCATTGCCATCATATTGTGATAGAACAAAATGTAACATTGTTTTTTTTCCTTCTTTAATTGCTATCTAGAGGAAAGGTAACTGCTGGTTAGAGGAAAGGCAAATCTGTGGCAGCACTCACTGACAGTTTCTCTTTTTGAAACAATGACAGGAGAGAAGGCATCTTGGCATTAGCCACACATTATAGGTTCCATTGCAAAGGGTGTCATATAGCTGTTATGTAACTATCTTAACATATGCTCAGTCAAATTAATCAACTATAAGACCACCTTGTACTTGTCATAGTTTCAGTACTTTTAACTTTTAATATACTATGTATATCTTCACCAAATTTTACAGACTTTCAGTAAACATTAGAAGTCTTTTGGGTATAAAAAAATTAGGTTTTTAGTGAAGTGTTTTTCATAAAGATGAATATTCCAAGTCTCTCTCTCTCTATTTTTTTTTACTTGTCTGGAT
Organism: Tachypleus tridentatus; assembly: GCF_004210375.1. Classification (NCBI taxonomy): domain Eukaryota; kingdom Metazoa; phylum Arthropoda; class Merostomata; order Xiphosura; family Limulidae; genus Tachypleus; species Tachypleus tridentatus. The sequence goes on along the minus strand of NC_134832.1, from coordinate 73,169,025 downwards.
GTAAAGTGACTTTCATGTTATGATTAAAGTAGTTCTTCATCTAAAATTTTACTTGCATAATCTCTTAAAACCTCTTAAATACATTTCAAACATTTTATTTCTGTGCAACTCTGTTATTTTCTCTATCCTAACTCTGTAAGGTTGTTTAGTTTTGTTTTCTTTCTAGAATTACTTCAGATTGTAACATAAAACTACTTATCTTTACCTTAAGTAGCTTTATATTCATAACAGTATTCATTTATTTATTCTTAAATTATATTTTGAATGTGCCTAACTAGTATTTGTAAATAAGTCATAATCACTTTAGGAATGTACAGCTCAAGTTATGCTATCACATTACATTATCCACCAGCTATTTTGAGCTGCTTGCATGAATATCTCATGAAAATGTATTATATTATTGTTTATTTTACTTAATCTAATCAAAACTTAACTAATCTAAAAAGTTTACTAGTTTTACATTTGTTACTTTTATAATAATCAATATAGAATATGCATGATAAACAAGAAATAAAGTGCTTACCTAAACCTAGTTTTTTTTTTTTTTTTCTGTTGATTGTCAATGACACTCTACCATATTGTTTTTATACTAATGATAGTAGTGCACTATACAGTTTTTATTTAATTGAATAATGCATCAAAGAACATAGAACGATAACATGCAAAAAGCAGAGAATCCCCCTTAACTATCACAATTTTTCTGGCTTTCTAACTATGTGGTAAGAGCCATTGCAAATTCATCCAAGTTAGTCAATATTTCCCATGGGAACGAAGCTTGTATTTAAAGAGAAATTGACAATTATTTTTACAGAAAACAGCATACTATAATAATAATGCATGATTTGATAGATGAAAACCATAAAGTTTTATTGGTTATAAGTAATATAGTATGAAATGTAAGGAAAATTATTAAGAAATCCTGAAAGAGATGATGTGGGTGTAACAGTAGGGGTCTGATTTTCTATTTGATGACTAACTAAACAAGAATGAATGCTATGAAAATTATGCTTTGTTTAAGTGATGAAAATATTAGAGTGAGTAATTTATGTTAACTCATAGATGCTGCATGGTAACTTGACTAGTATATCTCAATATGGAATAGCATGAATACTCATGTTATTCTCTAGGTGTTTGAGTTATACAGTAGCTCAACTGATATTTCAAGGAAGCAACTTGTGGACATGTGACTTATGTTGACATTCCAGACATTCTTCATAATTGTGTTTTGTATTGTTGCTTATGTCATTTAGATGGCTTTTGCCACTGACCTTTGTTTTTCAACTCTCATCTGTTACACTATGCTTGCCATGGTTGTGGTATTGCTTATTGCATATCTGTTTCTCAATACTCGTGGTATCGCATGTCAATTCATATTTCTTTGATTTTCAATGTCATTAAGTACAAGGGACATAATCATTTGAAAATTGTAAATCCATGATCTCAACATTTATGATCTGATTGTGTGAATATTTTGTATCAGAAAGGGCTGTACGGTTTTCTCCAAAAAATGATCATTTTACAGGTGCATCGCACTACCTACAGAATGCCAAAGAATGTCAATATGTAGTTCTGGAATATGCCTTGTGACTTTATGTTGGTTGTAGTTGTCACATGACTTACAAATTCAAAATTGTTTTAGCTATTCAACCTTCTGTATAAATGTAAGACATTGTAACGTAACTTGTGCAAAAACCAAAAGTGAAGAAAGAATACTGTTTTTTATTTCATGAACTGAAATGTCAAATCTGGTTTGAAAGTAGAAATATTATGCCTGCCTGAGACACTGGAAAGGGGTTCTGAAATTCAATTTCAATACTTTGAGGATCTGAATTGAATCTTTACTCTTAGTTTTTGCACAATATCATGGGAACATTTTGAGAATTTTGGAAACAATAAAGGTGATTTCCCTTGTTGCTTTGTTTTAATGTCAATAAGTTATTTTACCACCATGGACCACATTTCTCTTACTTGTGTAGTTCAACAGAAACTGAAAACATTAATGTGTACAAAACTTTGATAATGCAATACTTAGAAATGTGATTTTATATTCATCAGTGAAGTTGTTTTGCAACTTTATTGTTTGAATATTATTCATGTTTGCCATTTTTGGTTCTAAAAGTGTCATCTACACATGCACTTACAGGGTTAACTAATAATAAATAAATGTACAACTGATACTGATCATTTAATATCTGCCATCCAGACCTACAAAATAATGAGAATTCTAAAATATCAATATAAAGAATCTTGTAAGAACAACTTTAATGGAAAAAGAAAATTGGGGATTATGAAGTTAAAGTGGTGAAAAGACGAGAGCAGAGAAATATTTTTTTTGTAAACATAACCTTGCAATAAATGTATTTCACTTTATATCCTTGCCAAATAAGAAAATAACATGTGTGATAAATTTGTGCTTTCACATATACACTGTAGTAGAGACTTAAGAGACCTCAACTTCCAGAAAGGAAAAAAACTAATGAAAAAAGTGTGGGAAAAAAGAAACTGCTATAAATGAAGAATTTGTTACAGATACAAAATTTTGTTTCAGATTTGTGGAGTTAAGAGTTGGACAATAAAACTAAATCACAATAGAAGGATATAGTTTACCTAAGATACCACATACAGTTTTGCCAGATTGGTTAGATGCTATTTGTTTTTCACCTTTGTAATGCTTATACACAAGAAACATACACTGTGAATACAATATAATATTAACAAGTGCAAGATAGGCCTAACATTGTTCTCAGTAATGAGGTTTTTTTGACATTTAGTTTTATTTCTTGGAAATACTTTTTATGTCTATATATTCATCATGCAGGAAGGAAATGCACTGTTTAAAGAAAAAAACCTTAGGGGAGCTATGGGAAAATACCACAGGGCTCTTCTTTTCATTCAAGGTATACAAGTACAACAAAATGCTGCATCCCTGATGGGTCTTACAAGTACTGAGCAGCCTAAAGTAGATCAACTCCCTGAACCTGCCAAACAAGAAGTGGCAAAAATAAAAGTGGATTGTTATAACAACCTTGCAAGTAAGATATTAGTTTTCATTTTGTTATGTATGTAAGTTGTTTTTTTCGATTGTTAGTTGCTAAGAGCACAACTAGTTTCACAGACTTGTATAATTTTAAATGTTTAAAAAATTGCAATATCACAAATATACTATTAATAATTGTCTGGAGGCTTTAGCCATATACATCTATCCAGAGCAGATAGTCTTGAGAGACCTTTACTGAGTGCCAAAAATCTGTATTTGGGATATCACAGTTTAGAGGTGATTGGATTGTTACACAAGTATGCTTGTGATAAAATTAATCCTTAAACTGCAGGAATGTTGTAGGTTGCAGCATCAATTGATGATGGCCACTGTTTAAGGGTTAAAATGGTGAACTTCAACACTTCTTAAACAAAACGTTTTTGTAACTGCATACACTTTTGCTTATTGGGAGTTGTGTTCCAGGTTATAATTTTGTGGTTCTTAAATAAATTATGCATGCATTTGTAAATATGTTAGTCAAATGCTTAAAAGCAACTTCAGTATGCCCAACAGAACAAACCAAAAATAAGTTATCTAACAGATTGCATTAATTAGTTCTCATATTTTATCAAGTGAATAGAAAATTAAATGGTGCAGCTCACATGAAAACAAATTTTTAGCCATGTTTATGAGTGGGGGGAAAAAAATGAAGAGGAGGAAAGAAATATCCAATACAATACAAGGTCTTTGAAGTGTAATGTAGTATATATAGCATGATAAACAAGTGTATCTGTTAGAGTAATCACACTACTCTTATTACTGTTGTGAGTGAAGGTCCATGTGTTTAAGGTACAAATAATTTTAGCCATAGTTGATAGTCCGACATTTAGTGTGAAAGAAGCTTTGTGCACCTGAAGTTTTTACTTAAAATGTAAGCAGTTACTTGATCATTAAATTTTTTACTCAAATATTAAAAACCATTTTCATACAGTGAGCTTACCATGCCTGTAGTTGCATTTATCTGTTATTTATTCCGTTTATTATAATTTCTCATTTACCTTCATGCTCTCACACACACACTGTATATGAATAAAAGAATCCATTCAATCTATAAACGTGTATGTAATTGGTATACCTATTTTATTTAAGGTATATATAGTACTTATTATTATCTTATAGACTGCTTGTTGCAACAGGAAAAAAAAATGGAACGAGTAATTTTTTATTGTGATAAAGTTTTGGACATTGAACCCACCAATGTGAAGGCCTTGTACAGAAAGGGAAAAGCTCTATACAATATCAAGGACTATGACACAGCACTACAAGTATTACAAAAGGCTCAGGAGGTGGATAATGGAAATGGTAACAATTACTTTATATTTATTTAGAGTGTATATGTGGTTCAAGAGTTGCAATAAAAATTACTTAAAGTGCAGATGTTTTCTTTCCTCATCCCCAACTTTATCAAATTTAAATGTTAAAACAGTATTTCAAATCTGTATTTTGTATCCCACAAGTCACCAGAATTCACTAGTTGGGCTGAATAAAGAAAGAAAAAAGTTATTCTGCAATATTTGTGTACATAAGATTTTAAAAGCTAGTCCAAGCATTGAAAGCTGGTTAAGTTTTGGACTGTACACCTATGCTTGGCATAACTTGTATGTATAGGTGCATTGTAAAAGTTGGTGCTACTGGAGTTATACTGAAAGTTGCTGGTCAGTCTTATTTTATAAGGAAATATTTAAAAGTATTTTCAACTCCCTGAGTATAAAAATTGTGATATTTACTCCATAGGTTACCCTGTTTAATTTATTTACCACCCATCTGACAAATACAGAATTTAACATAAATTACACATTATAATATAGTTATTACTCAGACAAAATACAATTTTTATATCTTTCAATTTGATTTGATTACAGAACCATAAACTAGAAAATCAGACCTCCCTCGCCATATCCATCTGTCACATCCTCTCTTTCACATATTGCCAAGAATTCTCTTCAATGTTTAATAATATATTATTTATAACTGGTAAAAAGCCAAAGTTTTAAACTATCAAATGATGTGTTATCTTGTATTGTATTTTCTGTGTAGAAAACTGTTTCACTTCCAGTTATTCAAACTTTTATTCCCATGGTAAACACATCAAGAGGCTTAGTTGAATTTACTGTTTTTTTTATTGCATAGTTAGAAAGCCAGAAATATTAGGGTAGTTAAAGGACTTTGATTTTCTATGTTGTTATTCTCTGTTCTTAAGTGCAGTATTTAATTAAATAAAAATTTAGTGTAGTGGTACTAATTTAGGCTTAAGTTTCATTGTCAATGAACAACAAAGACAACCAAGATAGGTTTTTCATGTCTATTCTTAATTTGTTGTCATAAAAGTAACTAAAAGGAAAAAAACTAGAAACTTGCTAGGTTAGATTAGGTAAGACATGATACAAAAAACAATAGAATAATAAAATTAAGTGTAAATATATGTATGCTGTTATAAGCTTTAAGCTATTTAGGATGGACAGTTGTGGTTTTGTGTTACAATTAGCAGTCATTACAGAAACAAAAAGGGTAATTTAAAATTATTTCTTGATACTGTTGTGGTTGTTATGAGACTGGTTAAGTCAATCTACCCTGTGCAGAGTATAGAAAATAAAAGATAAAATATAATGTATTTCTTTTTTAAAAAAATTAAGCAGGCTTCACAGATTAAGGAAATGAATTTGAAACCTTTCAGATGAAAAAAAGTATTTGTTATCTTAAACATGAAAATCAATTTGCACTAGTGGCAGTCAACACTCTGACACCATATAATTATGGAAAGAGTCTGGGTAAAAGTACTTAGTTAAAAATTCTGATTTGTGTGTGTACAAAACAATGTTTGCTCAAATCTTGCCAAATTTCATGAAAATACATTAAGTACCTTTAAAGTCATAGTACATTCCCATTGTTACAAGGTTGTGTAAAATACACAAGCCTGTTGCAAAAAGTGTTAAGTAAGTTTAATTTTGTAATTTGTTAGTTATAAACTTCTTGGAGGTGTGTGAGCTCTGATTTTTCTACCTCAGAGTTTTCTAATGATAAAAATGTGCAGATACTGTTTCCACACAATTATAAACACATAGTCTACAAATTTATAAGAATCTAAAATGTGAACCTTCCACATTCTCTCTTGGCTGAGATATTAATTTTGTCAGACCCACCAGAGAAGTTTTATCTTGCTTTCTTTAGCTTTTGGTATCATTCATTAATTATTATTGTATGGCTTTCTAACCAGTAGCAAGAGTAGATTCTCCAATACATAAATGTTATGGCTTATTTATTTTTCATGCCATAAGTAGTTGATATGTGATGATTATGATTTGGTAGTTTTGACACAATAGCTGACCAATTATTGGTATTGATTAATTAATTAGTTCATGATTCCTCAAAACCACAGTAAATGTCTCTCCACCACCACTATGTGCAGTATTAATCACTGAGTAAAGAAAAGGTTGCACCAGATTCAGAAGTTTGAGGACAACTGCATTATATTAATTGCCTTATTTTCAGTCGTGTTTTGGTTTTGAGTAATTTTTGATTTATTCTTCTTTTAATATGATAGATAACTTCTGATGGTCAGAATTTGTGCATATTTCTATAAATATTATTTAACTAAAAATTATTGGCAAAAGATAATCTTAACATTTTTCATTTGTTGAAAAGTTAATGTTGATTAGAGACAACATTTGTTTGACATTAAAATATGCACTATTCCTCCCACTGATTTTGCGTATATGAGAAACATTGATAGTTAAATAATGAGAACATGTTTTACTTTCACCAATATGAATAATAATGTTTTTATTTAAAACACCATGTTTATAGTCAGATACAGTTGAGATCCAATTCACTTACACTGTTTGAATAGGATAAACACAGAAATACTGTTCAAGAAATGAGGATTCCAGTCATCAGAATATTCTGCTTTCAGTTTATCTGATTTGATGATATTTTGATTTGACTTGGTAAACATAAAAAAAAAAAATTCATGTTTATAATACCAGTAATTTCAACTGTTGAAATTGGAATTTTAAAATAAAAAACATTCATTGAACACCACAGCCCTTCTTTTAACCCCACACAAGATACATCTTTAACTAAGCTATCAAGTCATGGAACTTGTTTGTTTTGTAAATTTACTCAGGTCTGATTATGACAAAGTTCTTCATACATTGTACATTTGTTGCTGTGTCAAACTTGTAATGAATTTTTTTTTTTTTGTTAACCTAATCTCTAAACTTTGTAAGCTTAACTTATTTGGATGCATTCTCATCAAAGAAAATTTATTTAACCTTCAAACAGACACAATTTATCACACAAGTGTTTTCATAATTCAAAAGAACATTTGCAGAAACTATAAAAAAAAAAAACTCTCAGCTCTTTTGTTTCTTTCCAAGTCTTTAAAACTTTGCATTGAATACCTTTTGTCAGTACTGTAGGAGCTGTAACTAGGAACTTCCTCACAAAACTGTTAGAACTGTAAATTTGCTCTATTTAGTTAAAAATTCCTTAGTTTTTCATTTATGATTAAACCACTTGATGTGACATCATAAAAAGGTTACAAAAACTAAACAGAAAAAGATAAGGTAGATGATTGAAAACCAATAAATGGACTGTATAATCTCAAGGGCTGATAGTTTCTTAGAAAATCATAGTTATTCTTGGAGATAGCAGAAAATTTCTAAAAAGTGACAAACATATTGTGTACTGTGAAACACCTCAAAGCTGTGCAAAAATAAAAATTGGAAGATTTGTAATACTTTTCTTTACAAATTACACTAAATAAATGTTAGAATATTGCAAAAATATTAATTTAAAATGATTTTGGTTGAAATTATTAATATATGAAATTTGCTAAAAAATTACTGATAAAGCATTTCACATAGTGGGAAAATAAAAAAAGCCAATAGAAATATATTTTCAGGTACAATAACTTATGAATAAGTTGATCTCAAGGCATGTAAAAACCTGTAACAATCTAAAAATACTCTTAACTGAATGTGCCTGGGGTTGGCCCTAAATGCATATCTAAAGTTTTTTTTCAATATTCTTAAAATGAACTGTTGCAAAATCAGCAGTGTATGATAACATTAAAAGTGTTAACTCCAACATCATTCATAAAATAATGTTGAATGACATAATGTACAAGGTCAGGGCATGCACATTTCGATGCCCATCTTTGTATATAGGGTTAATGGTGTTCTGTGGGTTTCTTTCTACAGATTTTCACAAGACTACAGTTCTATAACTATTGAATTTTTGTTGATGAAAATAAGTATATTACGTGGTGACAGTTTTGAACAACAAATATTTAGGTAAAGATAAAACTTTAATATACCAAAAAACCTCAGAAATAAAAGATTTTGGTATTTATAAAATATTTATTTTAAGCATTTATGAACATATAAAATTAATTCTAATGAAGAATATCAAATCTTTTTTGTTAAAGTAATTGATTATTTTACGTGACACTAATCAGTGTAATCATTGTTGATATGTGATGATCAGTTACGTCAATTTAATTGCTAGTCATTATTCTGGACATTTTATTGTAGTGAATAATTTATTTTGTGTACGTTTAACAACAGTAGTTAAAAATGTTACATGAATTCTGTTTGGGCATCAAATTTGTAGACTCAATGAAACTTACGAAAGAACATGTAATATTATTGTAGTGGAAAAATAGCTCAAGTACAGAGTAAGAACTACACATCTTTGTTTTTATGTATATATTTTATTTATCATATACTTTAATAATATAGACTTTATATTAGACTTAATAATATAGACTTTAATAATATAGACTTTAAGATAGACTTCTCAGCTTGATAAAACTTTAATAAATTTTTATCTAAAAAGTTCATGATCTTGAGCAGTATGTGAAATAGTTTTCTTCTGCAGTCATAAGAGTTTGTTAGTTCAAATGGAAAAGAATAATTGGTTCACACTGTGATTTATTGCTTTAAACAAGAAGATTACAGAAATAAAACCATAAAATTAAAAGGAAACATATGAAAAAATATTTGTAATATTCATTTAGGAGGTTCTAGTTAGAGGTGGACAACTTAATTGATTACCTATGAACAACAGTTACATCAATTAGTGTTCCATAAACTAATTAAGTAATCAAAATAATGACTAATTGATTTTTGTCAGAAAATAATCACCTAATTAAAATTAGGGTTTTTGAATAATGCCATTTGCAAGTATTCCAACAGTTGATGAATCTTAGTTTTATAATTATTAACTGTTTTCAATCATACTGAATATCAGAGTTATCAAAATATTACCATTATGTTTGTTTATTGTTAAGCATAAAGCTACAAATGCTTCATGTGATATGTGGGTCTCAGGTCTGGTTACCCTGCTACTAAATTTACTCCTACTCACTTGTTATTGCAAGCTTAGGCTAACTGCCACTGTCACTAATTTTTAACTGCTGACTACTGGCAAGACACTAGCTGGTAACATTCACTGCCAACTCCCTAGCTATCTAAGTATTAAAAAAGTGTAAATTTATCATTGTGTTATGTTGTAATTTACAATTATGTAAATATATTGTTTAATGTAGTATAATCAGGCATTGATCTGTTGGAGGGGTTCAAACCCCCAACAATTTTTGTTCAATAAATGAATACCTATAGTTAATATTATATAACCAGGTGTATATTTAGGGGAGGAATCCAAAGGGGTCAAAACCCCACTCCAGTGCCCATAGTTTCATAAATCTCTCTTTGAAGTCACTCCAGCTATCTCACTTTGTTGTTTCTACGACATACTCTACCCTTCCCTATCCAAATTCTACATCCCTTCTACTTGTACTATAATACCTCTCTCTCTCTATTTTCCATCTCACAACTTATTCATTATCTCAAAGTCAGCTTCCAGGTTCTTTTGACAAACTCAGTATAAATATCACTTTCCTGCAAACATAGGTTTCACCAGTAACAATATTCTTCCCTAAGCCTCTGCTGTTTGATTTTCCTGTACTTACAAACTCTTCATCTTCTACTTCCTTATCTTCAAAACTACACAAAACTAGTGTCAGTGCTAAAAGGGGTTATAGAGCATTGTATTTTTGTGTAAAATTTATTTCTTCAACCAACATGTTTTCCTAACATCATGAACATGATGCAGGCATACAGCCAAAACTAGATTGAAAAAAAAATATATACATATTGTTGGTGCTTTTAGGGTGATAGTTATTATTATGTAAAACTTTGTTGTTTGTGAATGATATTAGTCATTCTATTTGTAATTTATGAGTTTCATACTACTTTGCATGTGTGATACATTTTCATATACAATAGTTTACAATGAACAAAATCACTAACTATATCTGAAGTATATCTGAGATTGTCATTAGCTTTTCTTATATTTTTGCCATAATTTTAAACGTTAATTTTAAGTATTCAAAAAAACATATATTTTGTGATAGTATGATGTTTGTTTAATGTGGTTCATGAAGAAAAAGTTACCATTTTTTCAAACTGCAAAGTTTTGCCTGTAAACAAAACAAAACCTAATTGTCAGTCCTTTATTTTTAGACATTTTCTGTCCATACCAATGAATAACAAGTTTTAGTATGAGCTTATCATTCCTTAAGAAAATAATCAATTTTTTTTTTATTTTCAAGCAATTCATTTAGTTTTTGTACATGCTCTGATTGCAACCTTGCTAGAGAGTTTTAAGTTTTTTTCTAATTTTTGTAAGTATTCCTTTTGTTGAAAATATGTCAAATAACATGAGACAAGATAGGTAAACTTGTACAGTTTAGGAGGTGGGTTTAATTGGTAACCACAAAACACCCAAAGGAACAATTTTTATAATGTTTGGAGAAGGTTTTCTCAAGCAGATTATTCTGACACAGGCTTTTAAGTACACAATACAAAGCAAAGAGATCACATTTTAGGAAATTCCTTAAGGCTTAATAAAGGTATCTTGTTGTAGTTTGGTTCTTTAATTAAAATTATGGTGCTTTTTACTCTTTAAAAGATGTACTGAGTTGCAGTGTTTGCCAAATAAAATAGTCATCAAATCAGATAAGTTTATTCTTCACTGAGTATAAGTAAGTGACTGCAAAATATTCCAATGACTCATCTGTATTGAATATCATTTTTATGTTTATCTTATTCAAACAACAGATATAAATTGTGTAAATGGCTTCTGAATTATATGTAATTGTAATCATGACATGTTTTAAGTGAAAATTTTATTACCCTTATCATAAGAGTAAAACATGTTTTCAGCATTTAATTATCTATGTAGCAGATTAGGACAATCAGTGTTGATGGTAGAGTGGTGTTTAGTCAATACTAAACTTTCATCAACTAAGCAAATTTATGGGAATTTGTTTTTGACAAAAAATACATTTTCATAAATGCATAAATGAAAACCTCCAGAAGAGTTCTATACTATGAAATAAAAGTACTTGAAAAATTGCTTAATAAAACCAAAACACAGTGAAATAAAACAGGCAAACAAATATCATTTTAGAGTAATGCAACAATTGAAAAAGTTAAAAACAGAAAAGACATACCCTTTTTCATTTCTGTTTTATTAAACACAGGACAAAAATAAGGAGAGGGCTAGTGAAACTGCAGTTGCAGGCCAACCACGCTTTAAAGAAAAAACAACTGAAAACATATGAGACTGTAGTCATTTGTGATAGGTATAGATTTATTACAGATGAAACGTCACTGAGACATACATAATTTCAGAAGATCCCTTAAAATAGAATATTGAGTGACTAGAATTACATGTGACATGAAAATAAAGAAATCTGTTTGGCATGCAAGAGCTGCATCACGTCTTCGAACGTGCCTGTCATTAGTGGACCCAGATTTGTAGTTCTGGGGGTTCAAACTATGTGAAGTACCCTCAATATGAAACATATTTTTCATTATTTTGGGATTTTTAAAATCTGAGAAAGTAATCTGTATAAAAATGTAGAAACAACTGGTTATATAAATTTTATTACATCATTTTCTCTTTGCAAGTCCCACAGTGATATGTCTGTGGACTTACAAAGCTAGAAACTAGGTCTCAGTGCCTGTGATGGGAAAAGCAGAGATAGCTAATTGTGTAGCTTTATGCTTAATTACAAACAAATTTTGTTGTTAATAATTATTGCCATTTCCTGAAATTATATTAATTTAATGATAGCTTAGTAGATCTAAAACATGATTGGTCACTATTTGCTTGTATTATGAACAAATATTAGAAGGCCCACTGGAACTCTTCAGCTGTAAGCTTCATAGATCCTTAATCTGGCCTTGACTACAGCCTAACAACTGGAATGGCTCTCTGTTTATTTTCAACCACAAATCTTTAACTCATAATTCTATCTCTTGACCAATTTGAGATCTAATTACGGCTGTGACAATTGAGGATTCCCTCTCTTCTTGATTGTAGAGGCTTTAAGGAGCATGGTGTACCAATCAATCAAATGTACTTAATTAATGAGCATGTAAATTAATTGATAAGCAAATGCCAGTTTCATCAGACAGATCTTCAGTAAACATAATTTATTAAATGTCACATTTTATGAAGTCATACATAGTAAATTCTAAATAACAGTGAACATTGGTATTTATAGTCTTATGGATATGGGGTTGACCAATAAAGGTTTTTTTTTTCTTTATAAACCAAGTGTATCTTACTGATTTATTATGAGTCAAGATTGTACAAGTATCATTTTCTTTTTTGCATTTGTGATGGCTGGTAAAATAATTAAAATATGTTATTGTGAGCAGTAGTGTTTTTCTCCATGTGGAAAGGCCATTACTGTATGTCTGTGGTGTCATGATGCCAAATATATTTTGGAAAGTGAGAGAAATATTATAATTAGCATCATTGGGCTATAGTTTTACTTCCAGTGTAAATTTATCTCAGCTTTTATTTGTATTGTATTGTTTAAAAATGCCTTACAGACAAATATTCTACTAAGACTCAAAAATCAACAAACATAAGAACTGATCCTTAGTATACACCTACTGAATCAACTGTACAGGACATTTGCAGTGTGTTAAAAGACAATTATGTGTGAGTTAAAGCAGGACTTTGTTCACTTTATTGATGCAGTAGTGATAATTTAAGCACAATTTAGTTAACACTAAATAAACAAAAAATTATTCTTTTAAACTGTTTTGGATAAAGCATGCTCAAAACAATGATGACATTACAGCCAACTGTAACAGTTGATATTTTATGGAAGCTAAACATGACTTCATTAGCTATTCATTTGCTTAATTGTTTGAGTTGGTGTCTTTTTGTACCAGTAACTGACAGCTACACCACTAATTGAATTATAAACACTTTTGCAACAGGTTTGGTGTAATATACACAAGTTCATCTACACATTTGTACAATGTTAAGTATTTGCACTATAACTTTTGATATATCATGTTATACCTTCACAAAATCTGGCAGATTTTAGTGAAGATCAAGAAGTGTTTGTAAACAAAAAAATCACTTTTAATAAAACATTTTTACTAAGATGTGTTTGTGAAAGTAGAGTCTATTTTGTTGCTAGTCTGTGTGGAAAGTGATTTAATTTTATGATTAGAAAACTATTCTTCATCCCAAAAATCTGAAATATTATTTACATGCTCTCTAAAATTTCCTAAATACATTTCAAACATTTGTTTTAAGTAAGACTTCATATTTTGTTATTTTCT